>NC_080404.1:4570568-4874772 GCF_030265065.1 Corythoichthys intestinalis
ATCTAGTAGTTACATTTGTAAATTTACTTCTAGGACATTTGGTTTGAGCGCAATCATCAAACTTAATTAAAAAAGTCATTTAAGCCTTTTCACAGTGAGATCTACGCGATATGGCCGAGAAATGTAATTTTGATGTTAACTCCCAAACCGCTGCGCAGAAGTCAACAAAACTTCACCCAATAGTGTATTGTATCACAATTTAGTAGTTATATGTGGAAATTTGGTTCTAGGACATTTGATTTGAGCGCAATCCTCAAACTTAGGTCAAAAAAGCCATTTAAGCCTTTTCACAGTGAGATCTACGCGATATGGCTGAGAAATGTAATTTTGATGTTAACTCCCAAACCGCTGCGCAGAAGTCAACCAAACTTCACCCAATAGTGTATTGTATCACAATCTAGTAGTTACATGTGGAAATTTGGTTCTAGGACATTTGTTTTGAGCGCAATCCTCAAACTTAGGTCAAAAAAGCCATTTAAGCCTTTTCACAGTGAGATCTACGCGATATGGCTGAGAATTTTAATTTTGATGTTAACTCCCAAACCGCTGCGCAGAAGTCAACCAAACTTCACCCAATAGTGTATTGTATCACAATCTAGTAGTTACATTTGGAAATTTCGTTCTAGGACATTTGTTTTGAGCGCAATCATCACACTTAATTAAAAAAGTCATTTAAGCCTTTTCACAGTGAGCTCTATGCGATATGGCCGAGAAATGTAATTTTGATGTTCACTCCCAAACCGCTGCGCAGAAGTCAACCAAACTTCACCCATTAGTGTATTGTATCACAATCTAGTAGTTACATGTGGAAATTTAATTCTAGGACATTTGATTTGAGCGCAATCCTCAAACTTAGGTCAAAAAAGCCATTTAAGCCTTTTCACAGTGAGATCTATGCGATATGGCCGAGAAATGTAATTTTGATGTTAACTCCCAAACCGCTGCGCAGAAGTCAACCAAACTTCACCCAATAGTGTATTGTATCACAATTTAGTAGTTACATGTGTTAATTTGGTTCTAGGACATTTGATTTGAGCGCAATTCTCAAACTTAGGTCAAAAAAGCCATTTAAGCCTTTTCATAGTGAGATCTATGCGATATTGCCGAGAAATGTAATTTTGATGTTAACTCCCAAACCGCTGCGCAGAAGTCAACCAAACTTCACCCAATAGTGTATTTTATCACAATCTAGTAGTTACATTTGGAAATTTAGTTTTAGGACATTTGGTTTGAGCGCAATCTTCAAACTTAATTAAAAAAAGTCATTTAAGCCTTTTCACAGTGAGATCTATGCGATATGGCCGAGAAATGTAATTTTGATGTTCACTCCCAAACCGCTGCGCAGAAGTCAACCAAACTTCACCCATTAGTGTATTGTATCACAATCTAGTAGTTACATGTGGAAATTTGGTTCTAGGACATTTGATTTGAGCGCAATCCCCAAACTTAGGTCAAAAAAGCCATTTAAGCCTTTTCACAGTGAGATCTACGCGATATGGCTGAGAAATGTAATTTTGATGTTAACTCCCAAACCACTGCGCAGAAGTCAACCAAACTTCACCCAATAGTGTATTGTATCACAATCTAGTAGTTACATTTGAAAATTTTGTTCTAGGACATTTTGTTTGAACGCAATCATCAAACTTAATTAAAAAAGTCATTTAAGCCTTTTCACAGTGAGATCTATGCGATATGGCCGAGAAATGTAATTTTGATGTTCACTCCCAAACCGCTGCGCAGAAGTCAACCAAACTTCACCCAATAGTGTATTGTATGACAATCTAGTAGTTACATGTGGAAATTTGGTTCTAGGACATTTGATTTGAGCGCAATCCTCAAACTTAGGTCAAAAAAGCCATTTAAGCCTTTTCACAGTGAGATCTATGCGATATGGCCGAGAAATGTAATTTTGATGTTAACTCCCAAACCGCTGCGCAGAAGTCAACCAAACTTCACCCAATAGTGTATTTTATCATAATCTAGTAGTTACATTTGGAAATTTAGTTCTAGGACATATGGTTTGAGCGCAATCTTCAAACTTAATTAAAAAAAGTCATTTAAGCCTTTTCACAGTGAGATCTATGCGATATGGCTGAGAAATGTAATTTTGATGTTAACTCCCAAACCGCTGCGCCGAAGTTAACCAAACTTCACCCAATAGTGTATTTTATCACAATCTAGTAGTTACATTTGGAAATTTAGTTCTAGGACATTTGGTTTTAGCGCAATCATCAAACTTAATTAAAAAAGTCATTTAAGCCTTTTCACAGTGAGATCTAATGTAATTTTGATGTTAACTCCCAAACCGCTGCGCAGAAGTCAACCAAACTTCACCCAATAGTGTATTGTATCACAATCTAGTAGTTACATGTGGAAATTTGGTTCTAGGACATTTGATTTGAGCGCAATCCTCGAACTTAGGTCAAAAAAGCCATTTAAGCCTTTTCACAGTGAGATCTATGCGATATGGCCGAGAAATGTAATTTTGATGTTAACTCCCAAACCGCTGCGCAGAAGTCAACCAAACTTCACCCAATAGTGTATTGTATCACAATCTAGTAGTTACATGTGGAAATTTGGTTCTAGGACATTTGTTTTGAGCGCAATCCTCAAACTTAGGTCAAAAAAGCCATTTAAGCCTTTTCACAGTGAGATCTACGCGATATGGCTGAGAATTTTAATTTTGATGTTAACTCCCAAACCGCTGCGCAGAAGTCAACCAAACTTCACCCAATAGTGTATTGTATCACAATCTAGTAGTTACATTTGGAAATTTCGTTCTAGGACATTTGTTTTGAGCGCAATCATCAAACTTAATTAAAAAAGTCATTTAAGCCTTTTCACAGTGAGCTCTATGCGATATGGCCGAGAAATGTAATTTTGATGTTCACTCCCAAACCGCTGCGCAGAAGTCAACCAAACTTCACCCATTAGTGTATTGTATCACAATCTAGTAGTTACATGTGGAAATTTAATTCTAGGACATTTGATTTGAGCGCAATCCTCAAACTTAGGTCAAAAAAGCCATTTAAGCCTTTTCACAGTGAGATCTATGCGATATGGCCGAGAAATGTAATTTTGATGTTAACTCCCAAACCGCTGCGCAGAAGTCAACCAAACTTCACCCAATAGTGTATTGTATCAAAATTTAGTAGTTACATGTGGAAATTTGGTTCTAGGACATTTGATTTGAGCGCAATTCTCAAACTTAGGTCAAAAAAGCCATTTAAGCCTTTTCATAGTGAGATCTATGCGATATTGCCGAGAAATGTAATTTTGATGTTAACTCCCAAACCGCTGCGCAGAAGTCAACCAAACTTCACCCAATAGTGTATTTTATCACAATCTAGTAGTTACATTTGGAAATTTAGTTTTAGGACATTTGGTTTGAGCGCAATCTTCAAACTTAATTAAAAAAAGTCATTTAAGCCTTTTCACAGTGAGATCTATGCGATATGGCCGAGAAATGTAATTTTGATGTTCACTCCCAAACCGCTGCGCAGAAGTCAACCAAACTTCACCCATTAGTGTATTGTATCACAATCTAGTAGTTACATGTGGAAATTTGGTTCTAGGACATTTGATTTGAGCGCAATCCCCAAACTTAGGTTAAAAAAGCCATTTAAGCCTTTTCACAGTGAGATCTACGCGATATGGCTGAGAAATGTAATTTTGATGTTAACTCCCAAACCGCTGCGCAGAAGTCAACCAAACTTCACCCAATAGTGTATTGTATCACAATCTAGTAGTTACATTTGGAAATTTCGTTCTAGGACATTTGGTTTGAGCGCAATCATCAAACTTAATTAAAAAAGTCATTTCAGCCTTTTCACAGTGAGATTTATGCGATATTGCCGAGAAATGTAATTTTGATGTTAACTCCCAAACCGCTGCGCAGAAGTCAACCAAACTTCACCCAATAGTGTATTTTATCACAATCTAGTAGTTACATTTAGAAATTTAGTTCTAGGACATTTGGTTTGAGCGCAATCTTCAAACTTAATTAAAAAAAGTCATTTAAGCCTTTTCACAGTGAGATCTATGCGATATGGCCGAGAAATGTAATTTTGATGTTCACTCCCAAACCGCTGCGCAGAAGTCAACCAAACTTCACCCAATAGTGTATTGTATCACAATTTAGTAGTTACATGTGGAAATTTTGTTCTAGGACATTTGATTTGAGCGCAATCCTCAAACTTAGGTCAAAAAAGCCATTTAAGCCTTTTCACAGTGAGATCTATGCGATATGGCCGAGAAATGTAATTTTGATGTTAACTCCCAAACCGCTGCGCAGGTGTCAACCAAACTTCACCCAATAGTGTATTGTATCACAATCTAGTAGTTACATTTGGAAATTTAGTTCTAGGACATTTGGTTTGAGCGCAATCTTCAAACTTAATTAAAAAAAAGTCATTTAAGCCTTTTCACAGTGAGATCTATGCGATATGGCTAAGAAATGTAATTTTGATGTTAACTTCCAAACCGCTGCGCCGAAGTCAACCAAACTTCACCCAATAGTGTATTTTATCACAATCTAGTAGTTACATTTGTAAATTTAGTTCTAGGACATTTGGTTTGAGCGCAATCATCAAACTTAATTAAAAAAGTCATTTCAGCCTTTTCACAGTGAGATTTATGCGATATTGCCGAGAAATGTAATTTTGATGTTAACTCCCAAACCGCTGCGCAGAAGTCAACCAAACTTCACCCAATAGTGTATTTTATCACAATCTAGTAGTTACTTTTAGAAATTTAGTTCTAGGACATTTGGTTTGAGCGCAATCTTCAAACTTAATTAAAAAAAGTCATTTAAGCCTTTTCACAGTGAGATCTATGCGATATGGCCGAGAAATGTATTTTTGATGTTCACTCCCAAACCGCTGCGCAGAAGTAACCCAAACTTCACCCAATAGTGTATTGTATCACAATCTAGTAGTTACATGTGGAAATTTGGTTCTAGGACATTTGATTTGAGCGCAATTCTCAAACTTAGGTCAAAAAAGCCATTTAAGCCTTTTCACAGTGAGATCTATGCGATATGGCCGAGAAATGTAATTTTGATGTTAACTCCCAAACCGCTGCGCAGGTGTCAACCAAACTTCACCCAATATTGTATTTTATCACAATCTAGTAGTTACATTTGGAAATTTAGTTCTAGGACATTTGGTTTGAGCGCAATCTTCAAACTTAATTAAAAAAAGTCATTTAAGCCTTTTCACAGTGAGATCTATGCGATATGGCTGAGAAATGTAATTTTGATGTTAACTCCCAAACCGCTGCGCCGAAGTCAACCAAACTTCACCCAATAGTGTATTTTATCACAATCTAGTAGTTACATTTGTAAATTTACTTCTAGGACATTTGGTTTGAGCGCAATCATCAAACTTAATTAAAAAAGTCATTTAAGCCTTTTCACAGTGAGATCTACGCGATATGGCCGAGAAATGTAATTTTGATGTTAACTCCCAAACCGCTGCGCAGAAGTCAACCAAACTTCACCCAATAGTGTATTGTATCACAATCTAGTAGTTACATGTGGAAATTTGGTTCTAGGACATTTGATTTGAGCGCAATCCTCAAACTTAGGTCAAAAAAGCCATTTAAGCCTTTTCACAGTGAGATCTATGCGATATGGCCGAGAAATGTAATTTTGATGTTAACTCCCAAACCGCTGCGCAGAAGTCAACCAAACTTCACCCAATAGTGTATTGTATCACAATCTAGTAGTTACATGTGGAAATTTGGTTCTAGGACATTTGATTTGAGCGCAATCCTCAAACTTAGGTAAAAAAAGCCATTTAAGCCTTTTCACAGTGAGATCTATGCGATATGGCCGAGAATTGTAATTTTGATGTTAACTCCCAAACCGCTGCGCAGAAGTCAACCAAACTTCACCCAATAGTGTATTTTATCACAATCTAGTAGTTACATTTGGAAATTTAGTTCTAGGACATTTGGTTTGAGCGCAATCATCAAACTTATGTCAAAAAAGCCATTTAAGCCTTTTCACAGTGAGATCTATGCGATATGGCTGAGAAATGTAATTTTGATGTTAACTCCCAAACCGCTGCGCAGAAGTCAACCAAACTTCACCCAATAGTGTATTGTATCACAATCTAGTAGTTACATTTGGAAATTTCGTTTTAGGACATTTGGTTTGAGCGCAATCTTCAAACTTAATTAAAAAAGTCATTTAAGCCTTTTCACAGTGAGATCTATGCGATATGGCCGAGAAATGTAATTTTGATGTTCACTCCCAAACCGCTGCGCAGAAGTCAACCAAACTTCACCCAATAGTGTATTGTATCACAATCTAGTAGTTACATTTGGAAATTTAGTTCTAGGACATTTGGTTTGAGCGCAATCATCAAACTTAGGTCAAAAAAGCCATTTAAGCCTTTTCACAGTGAGATCTATGCGATATGGCCGAGAAATGTAATTTTGATGTTAACTCCCAAACCGCTGCGCAGATGTCAACCAAATTTCACCCAATAGTGTATTTTATCACAATCTAGTAGTTACATTTGGAAATTTAGTTTTAGGACATTTGATTTGAGCGCAATTCTCAAACTTAGGTCAAAAAAGCCATTTAAGCCTTTTCACAGTGAGATCTATGCGATATGGCAGAGAAATGTAATTTTGATGTTAACTCCCAAACCGCTGCGCAGGAGTCAACCAAACTTCACCCAATAGTGTATTTTATCACAATCTAGTAGTTACATTTGGAAATTTAGTTCTAGGACATTTGGTTTGAGCACAATCTTCAAACTTAATTAAAAAAAGTCATTTAAGCCTTTTCACAGTGAGATCTATGCGATATGGCTGAGAAATGTAATTTTGATGTTAACTCCCAAACCGCTGCGCAGAAGTCAACCAAACTTCACCCAATAGTGTATTTTATCACAATCTAGTAGTTACATTTAGAAATTTAGTTCTAGGACATTTGGTTTGAGCGCAATCTTCAAACTTAGGTCAAAAAAGCCATTTAAGCCTTTTCACAGTGAGATCTATGCGATATGGCCGAGAAATGTAATTTTGATGTTAACTCCCAAACCGCTGCGCAGAGGTCAACCAAACTTCACCCAATAGTGTATTGTATCACAATCTAGTAGTTACATGTGGAAATTTGGTTCTAGGACATTTGATTTGAGCGCAATTCTCAAACTTAGGTCAAAAAAGCCATTTAAGCCTTTTCACAGTGAGATCTATGCGATATGGCCGAGAAATGTAATTTTGATGTTAACTCCCAAACCGCTGCGCAGGTGTCAACCAAGCTTCACCCAATATTGTATTTTATCACAATCTAGTAGTTACATTTGGAAATTTAGTTCTAGGACATTTGGTTTGAGCGCAATCTTCAAACTTAATTAAAAAAAGTCATTTAAGCCTTTTCACAGTGAGATCTATGCGATATGGCTGAGAAATGTAATTTTGCTGTTAACTCCCAAACCGCTGCGCCGAAGTCAACCAAACTTCACCCTATAGTGTATTTTATCACAATCTAGTAGTTACATTTGTAAATTTACTTCTAGGACATTTGGTTTGAGCGCAATCATCAAACTTAATTAAAAAAGTCATTTAAGCCTTTTCACAGTGAGATCTACGCGATATGGCCGAGAAATGTAATTTTGATGTTCACTCCCAAACCGCTGCGCAGAAGTCAACCAAACTTCACCCAATAGTGTATTGTATCACAATTTAGTAGTTACATGTGGAAATTTTGTTCTAGGACATTTGATTTGAGCGCAATCCTCAAACTTAGGTCAAAAAAGCCATTTAAGCCTTTTCACAGTGAGATCTATGCGATATGGCCGAGAAATGTAATTTTGATGTTAACGCCCAAACCGCTGCGCAGAAGTCAACCAAACTTCACCCAATAGTGTATTGTATCACAATCTAGTAGTTACATGTGGAAATTTGGTTCTAGGACATTTGATTTGAGCGCAATTCTCAAACTAAGGTCAAAAAAGCCATTTAAGCCTTTTCACAGTGAGATCTATGCGATATGGCCGAGAAATGTAATTTTGTTGTTAACTCCCAAACCGCTGCGCAGGAGTCAACCAAACTTCACCCAATAGTGTATTTTATCACAATCTAGTAGTTACATGTGGAAATTTGGTTCTAGGACATTTGATTTGAGCGCAATTCTCAAACTTAGGTCAAAAAAGCCATTTAAGCCTTTTCACAGTGAGATCTATGCGATATGGCCGAGAAATGTAATTTTGATGTTAACTCCCAAACCGCTGCGCAGGAGTCAACCAAACTTCACCCAATAGTGTATTTTATCACAATCTAGTAGTTACATTTGGAAATTTAGTTCTAGAACATTTGGTTTGAGAGCAATCTTCAAACTTAATTAAAAAAAGTCATTTAAGCCTTTTCACAGTGAGATCTATGCGATATGGCTGAGAAATGTAATTTTGATGTTAACTCCCAAACCGCTGCGCCGAAGTCAACCAAACTTCACCCAATAGTGTATTTTATAACAATCTAGTAGTTACATTTGTAAATTTACTTCTAGGACATTTGGTTTGAGCGCAATCTTCAAACTTAATTAAAAAAAGTCATTTAAGCCTTTTCACAGTGAGATCTATGCGATATGGCTGAGAAATGTAATTTTGATGTTAACTCCCAAACCGCTGCGCCGAAGTCAACCAAACTTCACCCAATAGTGTATTTTATAACAATCTAGTAGTTACATTTGTAAATTTACTTCTAGGACATTTGGTTTGAGCGCAATCATCAAACTTAATTAAAAAAGTCATTTAAGCCTTTTCACAGTGAGATCTAATGTAATTTTGATGTTAACTCCCAAACCGCTGCGCAGAAGTCAACCAAACTTCACCCAATAGTGTATTGTATCACAATCTAGTAGTTACATGTGGAAATTTGGTTCTAGGACATTTGATTTGAGCGCAATCCTCGAACTTAGGTCAAAAAAGCCATTTAAGCCTTTTCACAGTGAGATCTATGCGATATGGCCGAGAAATGTAATTTTGATGTTAACTCCCAAACCGCTGCGCAGAAGTCAACAAAACTTCACCCAATAGTGTATTGTATCACAATTTAGTAGTTATATGTGGAAATTTGGTTCTAGGACATTTGATTTGAGCGCAATCCTCAAACTTAGGTCAAAAAAGCCATTTAAGCCTTTTCACAGTGAGATCTACGCGATATGGCTGAGAAATGTAATTTTGATGTTAACTCCCAAACCGCTGCGCAGAAGTCAACCAAACTTCACCCAATAGTGTATTGTATCACAATCTAGTAGTTACATGTGGAAATTTGGTTCTAGGACATTTGTTTTGAGCGCAATCCTCAAACTTAGGTCAAAAAAGCCATTTAAGCCTTTTCACAGTGAGATCTACGCGATATGGCTGAGAATTTTAATTTTGATGTTAACTCCCAAACCGCTGCGCAGAAGTCAACCAAACTTCACCCAATAGTGTATTGTATCACAATCTAGTAGTTACATTTGGAAATTTCGTTCTAGGACATTTGTTTTGAGCGCAATCATCACACTTAATTAAAAAAGTCATTTAAGCCTTTTCACAGTGAGCTCTATGCGATATGGCCGAGAAATGTAATTTTGATGTTCACTCCCAAACCGCTGCGCAGAAGTCAACCAAACTTCACCCATTAGTGTATTGTATCACAATCTAGTAGTTACATGTGGAAATTTAATTCTAGGACATTTGATTTGAGCGCAATCCTCAAACTTAGGTCAAAAAAGCCATTTAAGCCTTTTCACAGTGAGATCTATGCGATATGGCCGAGAAATGTAATTTTGATGTTAACTCCCAAACCGCTGCGCAGAAGTCAACCAAACTTCACCCAATAGTGTATTGTATCACAATTTAGTAGTTACATGTGGAAATTTGGTTCTAGGACATTTGATTTGAGCGCAATTCTCAAACTTAGGTCAAAAAAGCCATTTAAGCCTTTTCATAGTGAGATCTATGCGATATTGCCGAGAAATGTAATTTTGATGTTAACTCCCAAACCGCTGCGCAGAAGTCAACCAAACTTCACCCAATAGTGTATTTTATCACAATCTAGTAGTTACATTTGGAAATTTAGTTTTAGGACATTTGGTTTGAGCGCAATCTTCAAACTTAATTAAAAAAAGTCATTTAAGCCTTTTCACAGTGAGATCTATGCGATATGGCCGAGAAATGTAATTTTGATGTTCACTCCCAAACCGCTGCGCAGAAGTCAACCAAACTTCACCCATTAGTGTATTGTATCACAATCTAGTAGTTACATGTGGAAATTTGGTTCTAGGACATTTGATTTGAGCGCAATCCCCAAACTTAGGTCAAAAAAGCCATTTAAGCCTTTTCACAGTGAGATCTACGCGATATGGCTGAGAAATGTAATTTTGATGTTAACTCCCAAACCACTGCGCAGAAGTCAACCAAACTTCACCCAATAGTGTATTGTATCACAATCTAGTAGTTACATTTGAAAATTTTGTTCTAGGACATTTTGTTTGAACGCAATCATCAAACTTAATTAAAAAAGTCATTTAAGCCTTTTCACAGTGAGATCTATGCGATATGGCCGAGAAATGTAATTTTGATGTTCACTCCCAAACCGCTGCGCAGAAGTCAACCAAACTTCACCCAATAGTGTATTGTATGACAATCTAGTAGTTACATGTGGAAATTTGGTTCTAGGACATTTGATTTGAGCGCAATCCTCAAACTTAGGTCAAAAAAGCCATTTAAGCCTTTTCACAGTGAGATCTATGCGATATGGCCGAGAAATGTAATTTTGATGTTAACTCCCAAACCGCTGCGCAGGTGTCAACCAAGCTTCACCCAATATTGTATTTTATCACAATCTAGTAGTTACATTTGGAAATTTAGTTCTAGGACATTTGGTTTGAGCGCAATCTTCAAACTTAATTAAAAAAAGTCATTTAAGCCTTTTCACAGTGAGATCTATGCGATATGGCTGAGAAATGTAATTTTGCTGTTAACTCCCAAACCGCTGCGCCGAAGTCAACCAAACTTCACCCTATAGTGTATTTTATCACAATCTAGTAGTTACATTTGTAAATTTACTTCTAGGACATTTGGTTTGAGCGCAATCATCAAACTTAATTAAAAAAGTCATTTAAGCCTTTTCACAGTGAGATCTACGCGATATGGCCGAGAAATGTAATTTTGATGTTCACTCCCAAACCGCTGCGCAGAAGTCAACCAAACTTCACCCAATAGTGTATTGTATCACAATTTAGTAGTTACATGTGGAAATTTTGTTCTAGGACATTTGATTTGAGCGCAATCCTCAAACTTAGGTCAAAAAAGCCATTTAAGCCTTTTCACAGTGAGATCTATGCGATATGGCCGAGAAATGTAATTTTGATGTTAACGCCCAAACCGCTGCGCAGAAGTCAACCAAACTTCACCCAATAGTGTATTGTATCACAATCTAGTAGTTACATGTGGAAATTTGGTTCTAGGACATTTGATTTGAGCGCAATTCTCAAACTAAGGTCAAAAAAGCCATTTAAGCCTTTTCACAGTGAGATCTATGCGATATGGCCGAGAAATGTAATTTTGTTGTTAACTCCCAAACCGCTGCGCAGGAGTCAACCAAACTTCACCCAATAGTGTATTTTATCACAATCTAGTAGTTACATGTGGAAATTTGGTTCTAGGACATTTGATTTGAGCGCAATTCTCAAACTTAGGTCAAAAAAGCCATTTAAGCCTTTTCACAGTGAGATCTATGCGATATGGCCGAGAAATGTAATTTTGATGTTAACTCCCAAACCGCTGCGCAGGAGTCAACCAAACTTCACCCAATAGTGTATTTTATCACAATCTAGTAGTTACATTTGGAAATTTAGTTCTAGAACATTTGGTTTGAGAGCAATCTTCAAACTTAATTAAAAAAAGTCATTTAAGCCTTTTCACAGTGAGATCTATGCGATATGGCTGAGAAATGTAATTTTGATGTTAACTCCCAAACCGCTGCGCCGAAGTCAACCAAACTTCACCCAATAGTGTATTTTATAACAATCTAGTAGTTACATTTGTAAATTTACTTCTAGGACATTTGGTTTGAGCGCAATCTTCAAACTTAATTAAAAAAAGTCATTTAAGCCTTTTCACAGTGAGATCTATGCGATATGGCTGAGAAATGTAATTTTGATGTTAACTCCCAAACCGCTGCGCCGAAGTCAACCAAACTTCACCCAATAGTGTATTTTATAACAATCTAGTAGTTACATTTGTAAATTTACTTCTAGGACATTTGGTTTGAGCGCAATCATCAAACTTAATTAAAAAAGTCATTTAAGCCTTTTCACAGTGAGATCTAATGTAATTTTGATGTTAACTCCCAAACCGCTGCGCAGAAGTCAACCAAACTTCACCCAATAGTGTATTGTATCACAATCTAGTAGTTACATGTGGAAATTTGGTTCTAGGACATTTGATTTGAGCGCAATCCTCGAACTTAGGTCAAAAAAGCCATTTAAGCCTTTTCACAGTGAGATCTATGCGATATGGCCGAGAAATGTAATTTTGATGTTAACTCCCAAACCGCTGCGCAGAAGTCAACAAAACTTCACCCAATAGTGTATTGTATCACAATTTAGTAGTTATATGTGGAAATTTGGTTCTAGGACATTTGATTTGAGCGCAATCCTCAAACTTAGGTCAAAAAAGCCATTTAAGCCTTTTCACAGTGAGATCTACGCGATATGGCTGAGAAATGTAATTTTGATGTTAACTCCCAAACCGCTGCGCAGAAGTCAACCAAACTTCACCCAATAGTGTATTGTATCACAATCTAGTAGTTACATGTGGAAATTTGGTTCTAGGACATTTGTTTTGAGCGCAATCCTCAAACTTAGGTCAAAAAAGCCATTTAAGCCTTTTCACAGTGAGATCTACGCGATATGGCTGAGAATTTTAATTTTGATGTTAACTCCCAAACCGCTGCGCAGAAGTCAACCAAACTTCACCCAATAGTGTATTGTATCACAATCTAGTAGTTACATTTGGAAATTTCGTTCTAGGACATTTGTTTTGAGCGCAATCATCACACTTAATTAAAAAAGTCATTTAAGCCTTTTCACAGTGAGCTCTATGCGATATGGCCGAGAAATGTAATTTTGATGTTCACTCCCAAACCGCTGCGCAGAAGTCAACCAAACTTCACCCATTAGTGTATTGTATCACAATCTAGTAGTTACATGTGGAAATTTAATTCTAGGACATTTGATTTGAGCGCAATCCTCAAACTTAGGTCAAAAAAGCCATTTAAGCCTTTTCACAGTGAGATCTATGCGATATGGCCGAGAAATGTAATTTTGATGTTAACTCCCAAACCGCTGCGCAGAAGTCAACCAAACTTCACCCAATAGTGTATTGTATCACAATTTAGTAGTTACATGTGGAAATTTGGTTCTAGGACATTTGATTTGAGCGCAATTCTCAAACTTAGGTCAAAAAAGCCATTTAAGCCTTTTCATAGTGAGATCTATGCGATATTGCCGAGAAATGTAATTTTGATGTTAACTCCCAAACCGCTGCGCAGAAGTCAACCAAACTTCACCCAATAGTGTATTTTATCACAATCTAGTAGTTACATTTGGAAATTTAGTTTTAGGACATTTGGTTTGAGCGCAATCTTCAAACTTAATTAAAAAAAGTCATTTAAGCCTTTTCACAGTGAGATCTATGCGATATGGCCGAGAAATGTAATTTTGATGTTCACTCCCAAACCGCTGCGCAGAAGTCAACCAAACTTCACCCATTAGTGTATTGTATCACAATCTAGTAGTTACATGTGGAAATTTGGTTCTAGGACATTTGATTTGAGCGCAATCCCCAAACTTAGGTCAAAAAAGCCATTTAAGCCTTTTCACAGTGAGATCTACGCGATATGGCTGAGAAATGTAATTTTGATGTTAACTCCCAAACCACTGCGCAGAAGTCAACCAAACTTCACCCAATAGTGTATTGTATCACAATCTAGTAGTTACATTTGAAAATTTTGTTCTAGGACATTTTGTTTGAACGCAATCATCAAACTTAATTAAAAAAGTCATTTAAGCCTTTTCACAGTGAGATCTATGCGATATGGCCGAGAAATGTAATTTTGATGTTCACTCCCAAACCGCTGCGCAGAAGTCAACCAAACTTCACCCAATAGTGTATTGTATGACAATCTAGTAGTTACATGTGGAAATTTGGTTCTAGGACATTTGATTTGAGCGCAATCCTCAAACTTAGGTCAAAAAAGCCATTTAAGCCTTTTCACAGTGAGAGCTATGCGATATGGCCGAGAAATGTAATTTTGATGTTAACTCCCAAACCGCTGCGCAGAAGTCAACCAAACTTCACCCAATAGTGTATTTTATCATAATCTAGTAGTTACATTTGGAAATTTAGTTCTAGGACATATGGTTTGAGCGCAATCTTCAAACTTAATTAAAAAAAGTCATTTAAGCCTTTTCACAGTGAGATCTATGCGATATGGCTGAGAAATGTAATTTTGATGTTAACTCCCAAACCGCTGCGCCGAAGTTAACCAAACTTCACCCAATAGTGTATTTTATCACAATCTAGTAGTTACATTTGGAAATTTAGTTCTAGGACATTTGGTTTTAGCGCAATCATCAAACTTAATTAAAAAAGTCATTTAAGCCTTTTCACAGTGAGATCTAATGTAATTTTGATGTTAACTCCCAAACCGCTGCGCAGAAGTCAACCAAACTTCACCCAATAGTGTATTGTATCACAATCTAGTAGTTACATGTGGAAATTTGGTTCTAGGACATTTGATTTGAGCGCAATCCTCGAACTTAGGTCAAAAAAGCCATTTAAGCCTTTTCACAGTGAGATCTATGCGATATGGCCGAGAAATGTAATTTTGATGTTAACTCCCAAACCGCTGCGCAGAAGTCAACCAAACTTCACCCAATAGTGTATTGTATCACAATCTAGTAGTTACATGTGGAAATTTGGTTCTAGGACATTTGTTTTGAGCGCAATCCTCAAACTTAGGTCAAAAAAGCCATTTAAGCCTTTTCACAGTGAGATCTACGCGATATGGCTGAGAATTTTAATTTTGATGTTAACTCCCAAACCGCTGCGCAGAAGTCAACCAAACTTCACCCAATAGTGTATTGTATCACAATCTAGTAGTTACATTTGGAAATTTCGTTCTAGGACATTTGTTTTGAGCGCAATCATCAAACTTAATTAAAAAAGTCATTTAAGCCTTTTCACAGTGAGCTCTATGCGATATGGCCGAGAAATGTAATTTTGATGTTCACTCCCAAACCGCTGCGCAGAAGTCAACCAAACTTCACCCATTAGTGTATTGTATCACAATCTAGTAGTTACATGTGGAAATTTAATTCTAGGACATTTGATTTGAGCGCAATCCTCAAACTTAGGTCAAAAAAGCCATTTAAGCCTTTTCACAGTGAGATCTATGCGATATGGCCGAGAAATGTAATTTTGATGTTAACTCCCAAACCGCTGCGCAGAAGTCAACCAAACTTCACCCAATAGTGTATTGTATCAAAATTTAGTAGTTACATGTGGAAATTTGGTTCTAGGACATTTGATTTGAGCGCAATTCTCAAACTTAGGTCAAAAAAGCCATTTAAGCCTTTTCATAGTGAGATCTATGCGATATTGCCGAGAAATGTAATTTTGATGTTAACTCCCAAACCGCTGCGCAGAAGTCAACCAAACTTCACCCAATAGTGTATTTTATCACAATCTAGTAGTTACATTTGGAAATTTAGTTTTAGGACATTTGGTTTGAGCGCAATCTTCAAACTTAATTAAAAAAAGTCATTTAAGCCTTTTCACAGTGAGATCTATGCGATATGGCCGAGAAATGTAATTTTGATGTTCACTCCCAAACCGCTGCGCAGAAGTCAACCAAACTTCACCCATTAGTGTATTGTATCACAATCTAGTAGTTACATGTGGAAATTTGGTTCTAGGACATTTGATTTGAGCGCAATCCCCAAACTTAGGTTAAAAAAGCCATTTAAGCCTTTTCACAGTGAGATCTACGCGATATGGCTGAGAAATGTAATTTTGATGTTAACTCCCAAACCGCTGCGCAGAAGTCAACCAAACTTCACCCAATAGTGTATTGTATCACAATCTAGTAGTTACATTTGGAAATTTCGTTCTAGGACATTTGGTTTGAGCGCAATCATCAAACTTAATTAAAAAAGTCATTTCAGCCTTTTCACAGTGAGATTTATGCGATATTGCCGAGAAATGTAATTTTGATGTTAACTCCCAAACCGCTGCGCAGAAGTCAACCAAACTTCACCCAATAGTGTATTTTATCACAATCTAGTAGTTACATTTGAAAATTTTGTTCTAGGACATTTTGTTTGAACGCAATCATCAAACTTAATTTAAAAAGTCATTTAAAAAAAAGTCATTTAAGCCTTTTCACAGTGAGATCTATGCGATATGGCTAAGAAATGTAATTTTGATGTTAACTTCCAAACCGCTGCGCCGAAGTCAACCAAACTTCACCCAATAGTGTATTTTATCTCAATCTAGTAGTTACATTTGTAAATTTAGTTCTAGGACATTTGGTTTGAGCGCAATCATCAAACTTAATTAAAAAAGTCATTTCAGCCTTTTCACAGTGAGATTTATGCGATATTGCCGAGAAATGTAATTTTGATGTTAACTCCCAAACCGCTGCGCAGAAGTCAACCAAACTTCACCCAATAGTGTATTTTATCACAATCTAGTAGTTACTTTTAGAAATTTAGTTCTAGGACATTTGGTTTGAGCGCAATCTTCAAACTTAATTAAAAAAAGTCATTTAAGCCTTTTCACAGTGAGATCTATGCGATATGGCCGAGAAATGTATTTTTGATGTTCACTCCCAAACCGCTGCGCAGAAGTAACCCAAACTTCACCCAATAGTGTATTGTATCACAATCTAGTAGTTACATGTGGAAATTTGGTTCTAGGACATTTGATTTGAGCGCAATTCTCAAACTTAGGTCAAAAAAGCCATTTAAGCCTTTTCACAGTGAGATCTATGCGATATGGCCGAGAAATGTAATTTTGATGTTAACTCCCAAACCGCTGCGCAGGTGTCAACCAAACTTCACCCAATATTGTATTTTATCACAATCTAGTAGTTACATTTGGAAATTTAGTTCTAGGACATTTGGTTTGAGCGCAATCTTCAAACTTAATTAAAAAAAGTCATTTAAGCCTTTTCACAGTGAGATCTATGCGATATGGCTGAGAAATGTAATTTTGATGTTAACTCCCAAACCGCTGCGCCGAAGTCAACCAAACTTCACCCAATAGTGTATTTTATCACAATCTAGTAGTTACATTTGTAAATTTACTTCTAGGACATTTGGTTTGAGCGCAATCATCAAACTTAATTAAAAAAGTCATTTAAGCCTTTTCACAGTGAGATCTACGCGATATGGCCGAGAAATGTAATTTTGATGTTAACTCCCAAACCGCTGCGCAGAAGTCAACCAAACTTCACCCAATAGTGTATTGTATCACAATCTAGTAGTTACATGTGGAAATTTGGTTCTAGGACATTTGATTTGAGCGCAATCCTCAAACTTAGGTCAAAAAAGCCATTTAAGCCTTTTCACAGTGAGATCTATGCGATATGGCCGAGAAATGTAATTTTGATGTTAACTCCCAAACCGCTGCGCAGAAGTCAACCAAACTTCACCCAATAGTGTATTGTATCACAATCTAGTAGTTACATGTGGAAATTTGGTTCTAGGACATTTGATTTGAGCGCAATCCTCAAACTTAGGTAAAAAAAGCCATTTAAGCCTTTTCACAGTGAGATCTATGCGATATGGCCGAGAATTGTAATTTTGATGTTAACTCCCAAACCGCTGCGCAGAAGTCAACCAAACTTCACCCAATAGTGTATTTTATCACAATCTAGTAGTTACATTTGGAAATTTAGTTCTAGGACATTTGGTTTGAGCGCAATCATCAAACTTATGTCAAAAAAGCCATTTAAGCCTTTTCACAGTGAGATCTATGCGATATGGCTGAGAAATGTAATTTTGATGTTAACTCCCAAACCGCTGCGCAGAAGTCAACCAAACTTCACCCAATAGTGTATTGTATCACAATCTAGTAGTTACATTTGGAAATTTCGTTTTAGGACATTTGGTTTGAGCGCAATCTTCAAACTTAATTAAAAAAGTCATTTAAGCCTTTTCACAGTGAGATCTATGCGATATGGCCGAGAAATGTAATTTTGATGTTCACTCCCAAACCGCTGCGCAGAAGTCAACCAAACTTCACCCAATAGTGTATTGTATCACAATCTAGTAGTTACATTTGGAAATTTAGTTCTAGGACATTTGGTTTGAGCGCAATCATCAAACTTAGGTCAAAAAAGCCATTTAAGCCTTTTCACAGTGAGATCTATGCGATATGGCCGAGAAATGTAATTTTGATGTTAACTCCCAAACCGCTGCGCAGATGTCAACCAAATTTCACCCAATAGTGTATTTTATCACAATCTAGTAGTTACATTTGGAAATTTAGTTTTAGGACATTTGATTTGAGCGCAATTCTCAAACTTAGGTCAAAAAAGCCATTTAAGCCTTTTCACAGTGAGATCTATGCGATATGGCAGAGAAATGTAATTTTGATGTTAACTCCCAAACCGCTGCGCAGGAGTCAACCAAACTTCACCCAATAGTGTATTTTATCACAATCTAGTAGTTACATTTGGAAATTTAGTTCTAGGACATTTGGTTTGAGCACAATCTTCAAACTTAATTAAAAAAAGTCATTTAAGCCTTTTCACAGTGAGATCTATGCGATATGGCTGAGAAATGTAATTTTGATGTTAACTCCCAAACCGCTGCGCCGAAGTCAACCAAACTTCACCCAATAGTGTATTTTATCACAATCTAGTAGTTACATTTGTAAATTTACTTCTAGGACATTTGGTTTGAGCGCAATCATCAAACTTAATTAAAAAAAGTCATTTAAGCCTTTTCACAGTGAGATCTACGCGATATGGCCGAGAAATGTAATTTTGATGTTAACTCCCAAACCGCTGCGCAGAAGTAAACCAAACTTCACCCAATAGTGTATTTTATCATAATCTAGTAGTTACATTTGGAAATTTAGTTCTAGGACATTTGGTTTGAGCGCAATCTTCAAACTTAATTAAAAAAAGTCATTTAAGCCTTTTCACAGTGAGATCTATGCGATATGGCCGAGAAATGTAATTTTGATGTTAACTCCCAAACCGCTGCGCAGAAGTAAACCAAACTTCACCCAATAGTGTATTGTATCACAATCAAGTAGTTACATGTGGAAATTTGGTTCTAGGACATTTGATTTGAGCGCAATCCTCAAACTTAGGTCAAAAAAGCCATTTAAGTCTTTTCACAGTGAGATCTACGCGATATGGCTGAGAATGTAATTTTGATGTTAACTCCCAAACCGCTGCGCAGAAGTCAACCAAACTTCACCCAATAGTGTATTGTATCACAATCTAGTAGTTACATTTAGAAATTTCGTTCTAGGACATTTGGTTTGAGCGCAATCATCAAACTTAATTAAAAAAGTCATTTCAGCCTTTTCACAGTGAGATCTATGCGATATTGCCGAGAAATGTAATTTTGATGTTAACTCCCAAACCGCTGCGCAGAAGTCAACCAAACTTCACCCAATAGTGTATTTCATCACAATCTAGTAGTTACATTTAGAAATTTAGTTCTAGGAAATTTGGTTTGAGCGCAATCTTCAAACTTAATTTTAAAAAATTCATTTAAGCCTTTTCACAGTGAGATCTATGCGATATGGCCGAGAAATGTAATTTTGATGTTCACTCCCAAACCGCTGCGCAGAAGTCAACCAAACTTCACCCAATAGTGTATTGTATCACAATCTAGTAGTTACATGTGGAAATTTGGTTCTAGGACATTTGATTTGAGCGCAATCCTCAAACTTAGGTCAAAAAAGCCATTTAAGCCTTTTCACAGTGAGATCTATGCGATATGGCCGAGAAATGTAATTTTGATGTTAACTCCCAAACCGCTGCGCAGAAGTCAACCAAACTTCACCCAATAGTGTATTGTATCACAATCTAGTAGTTACATGTGGAAATTTGGTTCTAGGTCATTTGATTTGAGCGCAATTCTCAAACTTAGGTCAAAAAAGCCATGTAAGCCTTTTCACAGTGAGATCTATGCGATATGGCCGAGAAATGTAATTTTGATGTTAACTCCCAAACCGCTGCGCAGAAGTAAACCAAACTTCACCCAATAGTGTATTTTATCATAATCTAGTAGTTACATTTGGAAATTTAGTTCTAGGACATTTGGTTTGAGCGCAATCTTCAAACTTAATTAAAAAAAGTCATTTAAGCCTTTTCACAGTGAGATCTATGCGATATGGCCGAGAAATGTAATTTTGATGTTAACTCCCAAACCGCTGCGCAGAAGTCAACCAAACTTCACCCAATAGTGTATTGTATCACAATCTAGTAGTTACATGTGGAAATTTGGTTCTGGGACATTTGATTTGAGCGCAATTCTCAAACTTAGGTCAAAAAAGCCATTTAAGCCTTTTCACAGTGAGATCTATGCGATATGGCCGAGAAATGTAATTTTGATGTTCACTCCCAAACCGCTGCGCAGAAGTCAACCAAACTTCACCCAATAGTGTATTGTATCACAATCTAGTAGTTACATGTAGAAATTTGGTTCTAGGACATTTGATTTGAGCGCAATCCTCAAACTTAGGTCAAAAAAGCCATTTAAGCCTTTTCACAGTGAGATCTATGCGATATGGCCGAGAAATGTAATTTTGATGTTAACTCCCAAACCGCTGCGCAGAAGTCAACCAAACTTCACCCAATAGTGTATTTTATCACAATCTAGTAGTTACATTTGGAAATTTAGTTTTAGGACATTTGGTTTGAGCGCAATCTTCAAACTTAATTAAAAAAAGTCTTTTAAGCCTTTTCACAGTGAGATCTATGCGATATGGCCGAGAAATGTAATTTTGATGTTAACTCCCAAACCGCTGCGCAGAAGTCAACCAAACTTCACCCAATAGTGTATTTTATCACAATCTAGTAGTTACATTTGGAAATTTAGTTCTAGAACATTTGGTTTGAGCGCAATCATCAAACTTAGGTCAAAAAAGCCATTTAAGCCTTTTCACAGTGAGATCTATGCGATATGGCTGAGAAATGTAATTTTGATGTTAACTCCCAAACCGCTGCGCAGAAGTCAACCAAACTTCACCCAATAGTGTATTTTATCACAATCTAGTAGTTACATTTGGAAATTTAGTTTTAGGACATTTGGTTTGAGCGCAATCTTCAAACTTAATTAAAAAAAGTCATTTAAGCCTTTTCACAGTGAGATCTATGCGATATGGCCGAGAAATGTAATTTTGATGTTAACTCCCAAACCGCTGCGCAGAAGTCAACCAAACTTCACCCCATAGTGTATTTTATCACAATCTAGTAGTTACATTTGGAAATTTAGTTCTAGGACATTTGGTTTGAGCGCAATCATCAAACTTAAGTCAAAAAAGCCATTTAAGCCTTTTCACAGTGAGATCTATGCGATATGGCTGAGAAATGTAATTTTGATGTTAACTCCCAAACCGCTGCGCAGAAGTCAACCAAACTTCACCCAATAGTGTATTTTATCACAATCTAGTAGTTACATTTAGAAATTTAGTTCTAGGACATTTGGTTTGAGCGCAATCTTCAAACTTAATTAAAAAAAGTCATTTAAGCCTTTTCACAGTGAGATCTATGCGATATGGCCGAGAAATGTAATTTTGATGTTCACTCCCAAACCGCTGCGCAGAAGTCAACCAAACTTCACCCAATAGTGTATTGTATCACAATCTATTAGTTACATGTGGAAATTTGGTTCTAGGACATTTGATTTGAGCGCAATCCTCAAACTTAGGTCAAAAAAGCCATTTAAGCCTTTTCACAGTGAGATCTATGCGATATGGCCGAGAAATGTAATTTTGATGTTAACTCCCAAACCGCTGCGCAGAAGTCAACCAAACTTCACCCAATAGTGTATTGTATCACAATCTAGTAGTTACATTTGGAAATTTGGTTCTAGGACATTTGATTTGAGCGCAATTCTCAAACTTAGGTCAAAAAAGCCATTTAAGCCTTTTCACAGTGAGATTTATGCGATATTGCCGAGAAATGTAATTTTGATGTTAACTCCCAAACCGCTGCGCAGAAGTCAACCAAACTTCACCCAATAGTGTATTTTATCACAATCTAGTAGTTACATTTAGAAATTTAGTTCTAGGACATTTGGTTTGAGCGCAATCTTCAAACTTAATTAAAAAAAGTCATTTAAGCCTTTTCACAGTGAGATCTATGCAATATGGCCGAGAAATGTAATTTTGATGTTCACTCCCAAACCGCTGCGCAGAAGTCAACCAAACTTCACCCAATAGTGTATTGTATCACAATTTAGTAGTTACATGTGGAAATTTTGTTCTAGGACATTTGATTTGAGCGCAATCCTCAAACTTAGGTCAAAAAAGCCATTTAAGCCTTTTCACAGTGAGATCTATGCGATATGGCCGAGAAATGTAATTTTGATGTTAACTCCCAAACCGCTGCGCAGAAGTCAACCAAACTTCACCCAATAGTGTATTGTATCACAATCTAGTAGTTACATGAGGAAATTTGGTTCTAGGACATTTGATTTGAGCGCAATTCTCAAACTTAGGTCAAAAAAGCCATTTAAGCCTTTTCACAGTGAGATCTATGCGATATGGCCGAGAAATGTAATTTTGATGTTAACTCCCAAACCGCTGCGCAGGAGTCAACCAAACTTCACCCAATAGTATATTTTATCACAATCTAGTAGTTACATTTGGAAATTTAGTTCTAGGACATTTGGTTTGAGCGCAATCTTCAAACTTAATTAAAAAAAGTCATTTAAGCCTTTTCACAGTGAGATCTATGCGATATGGCTGAGAAATGTAATTTTGATGTTAACTCCCAAACCGCTGCGCCGAAGTCAACCAAACTTCACCCAATAGTGTATTTTATCACAATCTAGTAGTTACATTTGTAAATTTACTTCTAGGACATTTGGTTTGAGCGCAATCATCAAACTTAATTAAAAAAGTCATTTAAGCCTTTTCACAGTGAGATCTACGCGATATGGCCGAGAAATGTAATTTTGATGTTAACTCCCAAACCGCTGCGCAGAAGTCAACCAAACTTCACCCATTAGTGTATTTTATCACAATCTAGTAGTTACATTTGGAAATTTAGTTCTAGGACATTTGGTTTGAGCGCAATCTTCAAACTTAATTAAAAAAAATCATTTAAGCCTTTTCACAGTGAGATCTATGCGATATGGCCGAGAAATGTAATTTTGATGTTAACTCCCAAACCGCTGCGCAGAAGTCAACCAAACTTCACCCAATAGTGTATTTTATCACAATCTAGTAGTTACATTTGGAAATTTAGTTTTAGGACATTTGGTTTGAGCGCAATCTTCAAACTTAATTAAAAAAAGTCATTTAAGCCTTTTCACAGTGAGATCTATGCGATATGGCTGAGAAATGTAATTTTGATGTTAACTCCCAAACCGCTGCGCCGAAGTCAACCAAACTTCACCCAATAGTGTATTTTATCACAATCTAGTAGTTACATTTGTAAATTTACTTCTAGGACATTTGGTTTGAGCGCAATCATCAAACTTAATTAAAAAAGTCATTTAAGCCTTTTCACAGTGAGATCTACGCGATATGGCCGAGAAATGTAATTTTGATGTTAACTCCCAAACCGCTGCGCAGAAGTCAACCAAACTTCACCCATTAGTGTATTTTATCACAATCTAGTAGTTACATTTGGAAATTTAGTTCTAGGACATTTGGTTTGAGCGCAATCTTCAAACTTAATTAAAAAAAATCATTTAAGCCTTTTCACAGTGAGATCTATGCGATATGGCCGAGAAATGTAATTTTGATGTTAACTCCCAAACCGCTGCGCAGAAGTCAACCAAACTTCACCCAATAGTGTATTTTATCACAATCTAGTAGTTACATTTGGAAATTTAGTTTTAGGACATTTGGTTTGAGCGCAATCTTCAAACTTAATTAAAAAAAGTCATTTAAGCCTTTTCACAGTGAGATCTATGCGATATGGCCGAGAAATGTAATTTTGATGTTCACTCCCAAACCGCTGCGCAGAAGTCAACCAAACTTCACCCATTAGTGTATTGTATCACAATCTAGTAGTTACATGTGGAAATTTGGTTCTAGGACATTTGATTTGAGCGCAATCCTCAAACTTAGGTAAAAAAAGCCATTTAAGCCTTTTCACAGTGAGATCTATGCGATATGGCCGAGAAATGTAATTTTGATGTTAACTCCCAAACCGCTGCGCAGAAGTCAACCAAACTTCACCCAATAGTGTATTTTATCACAATCTAGTAGTTACATTTGGAAATTTAGTTCTAGGACATTTGGTTTGAGCGCAATCATCAAACTTAGGTCAAAAAAGCCATTTAAGCCTTTTCACAGTGAGATCTATGCGATATGGCTGAGAAATGTAATTTTGATGTTAACTCCCAAACCGCTGCGCAGAAGTCAACCAAACTTCACCCAATAGTGTATTTTATCACAATCTAGTAGTTACATTTAGAAATTTAGTTCTAGGACATTTGGTTTGAGCGCAATCTTCAAACTTAATTAAAAAAAGTCATTTAAGCCTTTTCACAGTGAGATCTATGCGATATGGCCGAGAAATGTAATTTTGATGTTAACTCCCAAACCGCTGCGCAGAAGTCAACCAAACTTCACCCAATAGTGTATTTTATCACAATCTAGTAGTTACATTTAGAAATTTAGTTCTAGGACATTTGGTTTGAGCGCAATCTTCAAACTTAATTAAAAAAGTCATTTAAGCCTTTTCACAGTGAGATCTATGAGATATGGCCGAGAAATGTAATTTTGATGTTCACTCCCAAACCGCTGCGCAGAAGTCAACCAAACTTCACCCAATAGTGTATTGTATCACAATCTAGTAGTTACATGTGGAAATTTGGTTCTAGGACATTTGATTTGAGCGCAATCCTCAAACTTAGGTCAAAAAAGCCATTTAAGCCTTTTCACAGTGAGATCTATGCGATATGGCCGAGAAATGTAATTTTGATGTTAACTCCCAAACCGCTGCGCAGATGTCAACCAAACTTCACCCAATAGTGTATTTTATCACAATCTAGTAGTTACATTTGGAAATTTAGTTTTAGGACATTTGGTTTGAGCGCAATCTTCAAACTTAATTAAAAAAAGTCATTTAAGCCTTTTCACAGTGAGATCTATGCGATATGGCCTAGAAATGTAATTTTGATGTTCACTCCCAAACAGCTGCGCAGAAGTCAACCAAACTTCACCCAATAGTGTATTTTATCACAATCTAGTAGTTACATTTAGAAATTTAGTTCTAGGACATTTGGTTTGAGCGCAATCTTCAAACTTAATTAAAAAAAGTCATTTAAGCCTTTTCACAGTGAGATCTATGTGATATGGCCGAGAAATGTAATTTTGATGTTAACTCCCAAACCGCTGCGCAGAAGTAAACCAAACTTCACCCATTAGTGTATTGTATCACAATCTAGTAGTAACATGTGGAAATTTGGTTCTAGGACATTTGATTTGAGCGCAATCCTCAAACTTAGGTCAAAAAAGCCATTTAAGCCTTTTCACAGTGAGATCTATGCGATATGGCTGAAAAATGTAATTTTGATGTTAACTCCCAAACCGCTGCGCAGAAGTCAACCAAACTTCACCCAATAGTGTATTGTATCACAATCTAGTAGTTACATTTGGAAATTTCGTTCTAGGACATTTGGTTTGAGCGCAATCTTCAAACTTAATTAAAAAAGTCATTTAAGCCTTTTCACAGTGAGATCTATGCGATATGGCCGAGAAATGTAATTTTGATGTTCACTCCCAAACCGCTGCGCAGAAGTCAACCAAACTTCACCCAATAGTGTATTGTATCACAATCTAGTAGTTACATGTGGAAATTTGGTTCTAGGACATTTGATTTGAGCGCAATCCTCAAACTTAGGTCAAAAAAGCCATTTAAGCCTTTTCACAGTGAGATCTATGCGATATGGCCGAGAAATGTAATTTTGATGTTAACTCCCAAACCGCTGCGCAGATGTCAACCAAACTTCACCCAATAGTGTATTTTATCACAATCTAGTAGTTACATTTGGAAATTTAGTTTTAGGACATTTGGTTTGAGCGCAATCTTCAAACTTAATTAAAAAAAGTCATTTAAGCCTTTTCACAGTGAGATCTATGCGATATGGCCTAGAAATGTAATTTTGATGTTCACTCCCAAACAGCTGCGCAGAAGTAAACCAAACTTCACCCATTAGTGTATTGTATCACAATCTAGTAGTTACATGTGGAAATTTGGTTCTAGGACATTTGATTTGAGCGCAATCCTCAAACTTAAGTCAAAAAAGCCATTTAAGCCTTTTCACAGTGAGATCTACGCGATATGGCTGAGAATGTAATTTTGATGTTAACTCCCAAACCGCTGCGCAGAAGTCAACCAAACTTCACCCAATAGTGTATTGTATCACAATCTAGTAGTTACATTTAGAAATTTCGTTCTAGGACATTTGGTTTGAGCGCAATCATCAAACTTAATTAAAAAAGTCATTTCAGCCTTTTCACAGTGAGATCTATGCGATATTGCCGAGAAATGTAATTTTGATGTTAACTCCCAAACCGCTGCGCAGAAGTCAACCAAACTTCACCCAATAGTGTATTTTATCACAATCTAGTAGTTACATTTAGAAATTTAGTTCTAGGACATTTGGTTTGAGCGCAATCTTCAAACTTAATTTTAAAAAATTCATTTAAGCCTTTTCACAGTGAGATCTATGCGATATGGCCGAGAAATGTAATTTTGATGTTCACTCCCAAACCGCTGCGCAGAAGTCAACCAAACTTCACCCAATAGTGTATTGTATCACAATTTAGTAGTTACATGTGGAAATTTGGTTCTAGGATATTTGATTTGAGCGCAATTCTCAAACGTAGGTCAAAAAAGCCATTTAAGCCTTTTCACAGTGAGATCTATGCGATATGGCCGAGAAATGTAATTTTGATGTTAACTCCCAAACCGCTGCGCAGAAGTAAACCAAACTTCACCCAATAGTGTATTGTATCACAATCAAGTAGTTACATGTGGAAATTTGGTTCTAGGACATTTGATTTGAGCGCAATCCTCAAACTTAGGTCAAAAAAGCCATTTAAGTCTTTTCACAGTGAGATCTACGCGATATGGCTGAGAATGTAATTTTGATGTTAACTCCCAAACCGCTGCGCAGAAGTCAACCAAACTTCACCCAATAGTGTATTGTATCACAATCTAGTAGTTACATTTAGAAATTTCGTTCTAGGACATTTGGTTTGAGCGCAATCATCAAACTTAATTAAAAAAGTCATTTCAGCCTTTTCACAGTGAGATCTATGCGATATTGCCGAGAAATGTAATTTTGATGTTAACTCCCAAACCGCTGCGCAGAAGTCAACCAAACTTCACCCAATAGTGTATTTTATCACAATCTAGTAGTTACATTTAGAAATTTAGTTCTAGGAAATTTGGTTTGAGCGCAATCTTCAAACTTAATTTTAAAAAATTCATTTAAGCCTTTTCACAGTGAGATCTATGCGATATGGCCGAGAAATGTAATTTTGATGTTCACTCCCAAACCGCTGCGCAGAAGTCAACCAAACTTCACCCAATAGTGTATTGTATCACAATCTAGTAGTTACATGTGGAAATTTGGTTCTAGGACATTTGATTTGAGCGCAATCCTCAAACTTAGGTCAAAAAAGCCATTTAAGCCTTTTCACAGTGAGATCTATGCGATATGGCCGAGAAATGTAATTTTGATGTTAACTCCCAAACCGCTGCGCAGAAGTCAACCAAACTTCACCCAATAGTGTATTGTATCACAATCTAGTAGTTACATGTGGAAATTTGGTTCTAGGTCATTTGATTTGAGCGCAATTCTCAAACTTAGGTCAAAAAAGCCATGTAAGCCTTTTCACAGTGAGATCTATGCGATATGGCCGAGAAATGTAATTTTGATGTTAACTCCCAAACCGCTGCGCAGAAGTAAACCAAACTTCACCCAATAGTGTATTTTATCATAATCTAGTAGTTACATTTGGAAATTTAGTTCTAGGACATTTGGTTTGAGCGCAATCTTCAAACTTAATTAAAAAAAGTCATTTAAGCCTTTTCACAGTGAGATCTATGCGATATGGCCGAGAAATGTAATTTTGATGTTAACTCCCAAACCGCTGCGCAGAAGTAAACCAAACTTCACCCAATAGTGTATTGTATCACAATCAAGTAGTTACATGTGGAAATTTGGTTCTAGGACATTTGATTTGAGCGCAATCCTCAAACTTAGGTCAAAAAAGCCATTTAAGTCTTTTCACAGTGAGATCTACGCGATATGGCTGATTGATTGAACACGTTTATTTCGAATACTTAATACATAGGTACCGATAATCGGTGACAATAATGAAAAAAAAAACAAAAAAACAAAATATGAGTATTCGAAAAGGAGTGAGAAGAAGTAAAAACTTATTTACTCCCACCCCTTGTCCTTAAGTCCTGACATATCAGTTCCATTCCTTACATTTAAATATATACATTCTTGTTTAACACATATACAATCTCACCATATAACCCTGCATATGACCTATACACACAAAAAAGCCCAGAAAACATGAATAAATGACAGCACTGTCCCATATCCCAATAACCACAACACCCTAGTTATTATCCATATTTCCATCATCCTTATATTTCTTGAAAATCATATCTTTATACAGTTTCTTAAATTGTCCAATATTTATACATTGTTTTAAGTCCACATGAAATTTCTTCAGTAGTCTCACCCCACATACTGATATGCAAAAACTTTTCCTTGTCGTCCGAAATCTGGGTTCTTTGAAGTCCCTAGATCCCCGTAAATTGTAACTTGTTTCGTAGTTTGTAAACAACTGCTGAATATTCTGAGGTAATAAATTTCTTACAGCTTTGAACATTATTTGTGCTGTTTGGTATTGTACGATATCTGAAAGCTTGAGAATGTAATTTTGATGTTAACTCCCAAACCGCTGCGCAGAAGTAAACCAAACTTCACCCAATAGTGTATTTTATCATAATCTAGTAGTTACATTTGGAAATTTAGTTCTAGGACATTTGGTTTGAGCGCAATCTTCAAACTTAATTAAAAAAGTCATTTAAGCCTTTTCACAGTGAGATCTATGCGATATGGCCGAGAAATGTAATTTTGATGTTAACTCCCAAACCGCTGCGCAGAAGTCAACCAAACTTCACCCAATAGTGTATTGTATCACAATCTAGTAGTTACATGTGGAAATTTGGTTCTAGGACATTTGATTTGAGCGCAATCCTCAAACTTAGGTAAAAAAAGCCATTTAAGCCTTTTCACAGTGAGATCTATGCGATATGGCCGAGAATTGTAATTTTGATGTTAACTCCCAAACCGCTGCGCATAAGTCAACCAAACTTCACCCAATAGTGTATTTTATCACAATCTAGTAGTTACATTTGGAAATTTAGTTCTAGGACATTTGGTTTGAGCGCAATCTTCAAACTTAATTAAAAAAAGTCATTTAAGCCTTTTCACAGTGAGATCTATGCGATATGGCCGAGAAATGTAATTTTGATGTTAATTCCCAAACCGCTGCGCAGAAGTCAACCAAACTTCACCCAATAGTGTATTGTATCACAATCTAGTAGTTACATGTAGAAATTTGGTTCTAGGACATTTGATTTGAGCGCAATCCTCAAACTTAGGTCAAAAAAGCCATTTAAGCCTTTTCACAGTGAGATCTATGCGATATGGCCGAGAAATGTAATTTTGATGTTAACTCCCAAACCGCTGCGCAGAAGTCAACCAAACTTCACCCAATAGTGTATTTTATCACAATCTAGTAGTTACATTTGGAAATTTAGTTTTAGGACATTTGGTTTGAGCGCAATCTTCAAACTTAATTAAAAAAAGTCATTTAAGCCTTTTCACAGTGAGATCTATGCGATATGGCCGAGAAATGTAATTTTGATGTTAACTCCCAAACCGCTGCGCAGAAGTCAACCAAACTTCACCCAATAGTGTATTTTATCACAATCTAGTAGTTACATTTGGAAATTTAGTTCTAGAACATTTGGTTTGAGCGCAATCATCAAACTTAGGTCAAAAAAGCCATTTAAGCCTTTTCACAGTGAGATCTATGCGATATGGCTGAGAAATGTAATTTTGATGTTAACTCCCAAACCGCTGCGCAGAAGTCAACCAAACTTCACCCAATAGTGTATTTTATCACAATCTAGTAGTTACATTTGGAAATTTAGTTTTAGGACATTTGGTTTGAGCGCAATCTTCAAACTTAATTAAAAAAAGTCATTTAAGCCTTTTCACAGTGAGATCTATGCGATATGGCCGAGAAATGTAATTTTGATGTTAACTCCCAAACCGCTGCGCAGAAGTCAACCAAACTTCACCCCATAGTGTATTTTATCACAATCTAGTAGTTACATTTGGAAATTTAGTTCTAGGACATTTGGTTTGAGCGCAATCATCAAACTTAAGTCAAAAAAGCCATTTAAGCCTTTTCACAGTGAGATCTATGCGATATGGCTGAGAAATGTAATTTTGATGTTAACTCCCAAACCGCTGCGCAGAAGTCAACCAAACTTCACCCAATAGTGTATTTTATCACAATCTAGTAGTTACATTTAGAAATTTAGTTCTAGGACATTTGGTTTGAGCGCAATCTTCAAACTTAATTAAAAAAAGTCATTTAAGCCTTTTCACAGTGAGATCTATGCGATATGGCCGAGAAATGTAATTTTGATGTTCACTCCCAAACCGCTGCGCAGAAGTCAACCAAACTTCACCCAATAGTGTATTGTATCACAATCTATTAGTTACATGTGGAAATTTGGTTCTAGGACATTTGATTTGAGCGCAATCCTCAAACTTAGGTCAAAAAAGCCATTTAAGCCTTTTCACAGTGAGATCTATGCGATATGGCCGAGAAATGTAATTTTGATGTTAACTCCCAAACCGCTGCGCAGAAGTCAACCAAACTTCACCCAATAGTGTATTGTATCACAATCTAGTAGTTACATTTGGAAATTTGGTTCTAGGACATTTGATTTGAGCGCAATTCTCAAACTTAGGTCAAAAAAGCCATTTAAGCCTTTTCACAGTGAGATTTATGCGATATTGCCGAGAAATGTAATTTTGATGTTAACTCCCAAACCGCTGCGCAGAAGTCAACCAAACTTCACCCAATAGTGTATTTTATCACAATCTAGTAGTTACATTTAGAAATTTAGTTCTAGGACATTTGGTTTGAGCGCAATCTTCAAACTTAATTAAAAAAAGTCATTTAAGCCTTTTCACAGTGAGATCTATGCAATATGGCCGAGAAATGTAATTTTGATGTTCACTCCCAAACCGCTGCGCAGAAGTCAACCAAACTTCACCCAATAGTGTATTGTATCACAATTTAGTAGTTACATGTGGAAATTTTGTTCTAGGACATTTGATTTGAGCGCAATCCTCAAACTTAGGTCAAAAAAGCCATTTAAGCCTTTTCACAGTGAGATCTATGCGATATGGCCGAGAAATGTAATTTTGATGTTAACTCCCAAACCGCTGCGCAGAAGTCAACCAAACTTCACCCAATAGTGTATTGTATCACAATCTAGTAGTTACATGAGGAAATTTGGTTCTAGGACATTTGATTTGAGCGCAATTCTCAAACTTAGGTCAAAAAAGCCATTTAAGCCTTTTCACAGTGAGATCTATGCGATATGGCCGAGAAATGTAATTTTGATGTTAACTCCCAAACCGCTGCGCAGATGTCAACCAAACTTCACCCAATAGTGTATTTTATCACAATCTAGTAGTTACATTTGGAAATTTAGTTTTAGGACATTTGGTTTGAGCGCAATCTTCAAACTTAATTAAAAAAAGTCATTTAAGCCTTTTCACAGTGAGATCTATGCGATATGGCCTAGAAATGTAATTTTGATGTTCACTCCCAAACAGCTGCGCAGAAGTCAACCAAACTTCACCCAATAGTGTATTTTATCACAATCTAGTAGTTACATTTAGAAATTTAGTTCTAGGACATTTGGTTTGAGCGCAATCTTCAAACTTAATTAAAAAAAGTCATTTAAGCCTTTTCACAGTGAGATCTATGCGATATGGCCGAGAAATGTAATTTTGATGTTAACTCCCAAACCGCTGCGCAGAAGTAAACCAAACTTCACCCATTAGTGTATTGTATCACAATCTAGTAGTAACATGTGGAAATTTGGTTCTAGGACATTTGATTTGAGCGCAATCCTCAAACTTAGGTCAAAAAAGCCATTTAAGCCTTTTCACAGTGAGATCTATGCGATATGGCTGAAAAATGTAATTTTGATGTTAACTCCCAAACCGCTGCGCAGAAGTCAACCAAACTTCACCCAATAGTGTATTGTATCACAATCTAGTAGTTACATTTGGAAATTTCGTTCTAGGACATTTGGTTTGAGCGCAATCTTCAAACTTAATTAAAAAAGTCATTTAAGCCTTTTCACAGTGAGATCTATGCGATATGGCCGAGAAATGTAATTTTGATGTTCACTCCCAAACCGCTGCGCAGAAGTCAACCAAACTTCACCCAATAGTGTATTGTATCACAATCTAGTAGTTACATGTGGAAATTTGGTTCTAGGACATTTGATTTGAGCGCAATCCTCAAACTTAGGTCAAAAAAGCCATTTAAGCCTTTTCACAGTGAGATCTATGCGATATGGCCGAGAAATGTAATTTTGATGTTAACTCCCAAACCGCTGCGCAGATGTCAACCAAACTTCACCCAATAGTGTATTTTATCACAATCTAGTAGTTACATTTGGAAATTTAGTTTTAGGACATTTGGTTTGAGCGCAATCTTCAAACTTAATTAAAAAAAGTCATTTAAGCCTTTTCACAGTGAGATCTATGCGATATGGCCTAGAAATGTAATTTTGATGTTCACTCCCAAACAGCTGCGCAGAAGTAAACCAAACTTCACCCATTAGTGTATTGTATCACAATCTAGTAGTTACATGTGGAAATTTGGTTCTAGGACATTTGATTTGAGCGCAATCCTCAAACTTAAGTCAAAAAAGCCATTTAAGCCTTTTCACAGTGAGATCTACGCGATATGGCTGAGAATGTAATTTTGATGTTAACTCCCAAACCGCTGCGCAGAAGTCAACCAAACTTCACCCAATAGTGTATTGTATCACAATCTAGTAGTTACATTTAGAAATTTCGTTCTAGGACATTTGGTTTGAGCGCAATCATCAAACTTAATTAAAAAAGTCATTTCAGCCTTTTCACAGTGAGATCTATGCGATATTGCCGAGAAATGTAATTTTGATGTTAACTCCCAAACCGCTGCGCAGAAGTCAACCAAACTTCACCCAATAGTGTATTTTATCACAATCTAGTAGTTACATTTAGAAATTTAGTTCTAGGACATTTGGTTTGAGCGCAATCTTCAAACTTAATTTTAAAAAATTCATTTAAGCCTTTTCACAGTGAGATCTATGCGATATGGCCGAGAAATGTAATTTTGATGTTCACTCCCAAACCGCTGCGCAGAAGTCAACCAAACTTCACCCAATAGTGTATTGTATCACAATTTAGTAGTTACATGTGGAAATTTGGTTCTAGGATATTTGATTTGAGCGCAATTCTCAAACGTAGGTCAAAAAAGCCATTTAAGCCTTTTCACAGTGAGATCTATGCGATATGGCCGAGAAATGTAATTTTGATGTTAACTCCCAAACCGCTGCGCAGAAGTAAACCAAACTTCACCCAATAGTGTATTGTATCACAATCAAGTAGTTACATGTGGAAATTTGGTTCTAGGACATTTGATTTGAGCGCAATCCTCAAACTTAGGTCAAAAAAGCCATTTAAGTCTTTTCACAGTGAGATCTACGCGATATGGCTGAGAATGTAATTTTGATGTTAACTCCCAAACCGCTGCGCAGAAGTCAACCAAACTTCACCCAATAGTGTATTGTATCACAATCTAGTAGTTACATTTAGAAATTTCGTTCTAGGACATTTGGTTTGAGCGCAATCATCAAACTTAATTAAAAAAGTCATTTCAGCCTTTTCACAGTGAGATCTATGCGATATTGCCGAGAAATGTAATTTTGATGTTAACTCCCAAACCGCTGCGCAGAAGTCAACCAAACTTCACCCAATAGTGTATTTTATCACAATCTAGTAGTTACATTTAGAAATTTAGTTCTAGGAAATTTGGTTTGAGCGCAATCTTCAAACTTAATTTTAAAAAATTCATTTAAGCCTTTTCACAGTGAGATCTATGCGATATGGCCGAGAAATGTAATTTTGATGTTCACTCCCAAACCGCTGCGCAGAAGTCAACCAAACTTCACCCAATAGTGTATTGTATCACAATCTAGTAGTTACATGTGGAAATTTGGTTCTAGGACATTTGATTTGAGCGCAATCCTCAAACTTAGGTCAAAAAAGCCATTTAAGCCTTTTCACAGTGAGATCTATGCGATATGGCCGAGAAATGTAATTTTGATGTTAACTCCCAAACCGCTGCGCAGAAGTCAACCAAACTTCACCCAATAGTGTATTGTATCACAATCTAGTAGTTACATGTGGAAATTTGGTTCTAGGTCATTTGATTTGAGCGCAATTCTCAAACTTAGGTCAAAAAAGCCATGTAAGCCTTTTCACAGTGAGATCTATGCGATATGGCCGAGAAATGTAATTTTGATGTTAACTCCCAAACCGCTGCGCAGAAGTAAACCAAACTTCACCCAATAGTGTATTTTATCATAATCTAGTAGTTACATTTGGAAATTTAGTTCTAGGACATTTGGTTTGAGCGCAATCTTCAAACTTAATTAAAAAAAGTCATTTAAGCCTTTTCACAGTGAGATCTATGCGATATGGCCGAGAAATGTAATTTTGATGTTAACTCCCAAACCGCTGCGCAGAAGTAAACCAAACTTCACCCAATAGTGTATTGTATCACAATCAAGTAGTTACATGTGGAAATTTGGTTCTAGGACATTTGATTTGAGCGCAATCCTCAAACTTAGGTCAAAAAAGCCATTTAAGTCTTTTCACAGTGAGATCTACGCGATATGGCTGATTGATTGAACACGTTTATTTCGAATACTTAATACATAGGTACCGATAATCGGTGACAATAATGAAAAAAAAAACAAAAAAACAAAATATGAGTATTCGAAAAGGAGTGAGAAGAAGTAAAAACTTATTTACTCCCACCCCTTGTCCTTAAGTCCTGACATATCAGTTCCATTCCTTACATTTAAATATATACATTCTTGTTTAACACATATACAATCTCACCATATAACCCTGCATATGACCTATACACACAAAAAAGCCCAGAAAACATGAATAAATGACAGCACTGTCCCATATCCCAATAACCACAACACCCTAGTTATTATCCATATTTCCATCATCCTTATATTTCTTGAAAATCATATCTTTATACAGTTTCTTAAATTGTCCAATATTTATACATTGTTTTAAGTCCACATGAAATTTCTTCAGTAGTCTCACCCCACATACTGATATGCAAAAACTTTTCCTTGTCGTCCGAAATCTGGGTTCTTTGAAGTCCCTAGATCCCCGTAAATTGTAACTTGTTTCGTAGTTTGTAAACAACTGCTGAATATTCTGAGGTAATAAATTTCTTACAGCTTTGAACATTATTTGTGCTGTTTGGTATTGTACGATATCTGAAAGCTTGAGAATGTAATTTTGATGTTAACTCCCAAACCGCTGCGCAGAAGTAAACCAAACTTCACCCAATAGTGTATTTTATCATAATCTAGTAGTTACATTTGGAAATTTAGTTCTAGGACATTTGGTTTGAGCGCAATCTTCAAACTTAATTAAAAAAAGTCATTTAAGCCTTTTCACAGTGAGATCTATGCGATATGGCCGAGAAATGTAATTTTGATGTTAACTCCCAAACCGCTGCGCAGAAGTCAACCAAACTTCACCCAATAGTGTATTGTATCACAATCTAGTAGTTACATGTGGAAATTTGGTTCTGGGACATTTGATTTGAGCGCAATTCTCAAACTTAGGTCAAAAAAGCCATTTAAGCCTTTTCACAGTGAGATCTATGCGATATGGCCGAGAAATGTAATTTTGATGTTCACTCCCAAACCGCTGCGCAGAAGTCAACCAAACTTCACCCAATAGTGTATTGTATCACAATCTAGTAGTTACATGTAGAAATTTGGTTCTAGGACATTTGATTTGAGCGCAATCCTCAAACTTAGGTCAAAAAAGCCATTTAAGCCTTTTCACAGTGAGATCTATGCGATATGGCCGAGAAATGTAATTTTGATGTTAACTCCCAAACCGCTGCGCAGAAGTCAACCAAACTTCACCCAATAGTGTATTTTATCACAATCTAGTAGTTACATTTGGAAATTTAGTTTTAGGACATTTGGTTTGAGCGCAATCTTCAAACTTAATTAAAAAAAGTCATTTAAGCCTTTTCACAGTGAGATCTATGCGATATGGCCGAGAAATGTAATTTTGATGTTAACTCCCAAACCGCTGCGCAGAAGTCAACCAAACTTCACCCAATAGTGTATTTTATCACAATCTAGTAGTTACATTTGGAAATTTAGTTCTAGAACATTTGGTTTGAGCGCAATCATCAAACTTAGGTCAAAAAAGCCATTTAAGCCTTTTCACAGTGAGATCTATGCGATATGGCTGAGAAATGTAATTTTGATGTTAACTCCCAAACCGCTGCGCAGAAGTCAACCAAACTTCACCCAATAGTGTATTTTATCACAATCTAGTAGTTACATTTGGAAATTTAGTTTTAGGACATTTGGTTTGAGCGCAATCTTCAAACTTAATTAAAAAAAGTCATTTAAGCCTTTTCACAGTGAGATCTATGCGATATGGCCGAGAAATGTAATTTTGATGTTAACTCCCAAACCGCTGCGCAGAAGTCAACCAAACTTCACCCCATAGTGTATTTTATCACAATCTAGTAGTTACATTTGGAAATTTAGTTCTAGGACATTTGGTTTGAGCGCAATCATCAAACTTAAGTCAAAAAAGCCATTTAAGCCTTTTCACAGTGAGATCTATGCGATATGGCTGAGAAATGTAATTTTGATGTTAACTCCCAAACCGCTGCGCAGAAGTCAACCAAACTTCACCCAATAGTGTATTTTATCACAATCTAGTAGTTACATTTAGAAATTTAGTTCTAGGACATTTGGTTTGAGCGCAATCTTCAAACTTAATTAAAAAAAGTCATTTAAGCCTTTTCACAGTGAGATCTATGCGATATGGCCGAGAAATGTAATTTTGATGTTCACTCCCAAACCGCTGCGCAGAAGTCAACCAAACTTCACCCAATAGTGTATTGTATCACAATCTATTAGTTACATGTGGAAATTTGGTTCTAGGACATTTGATTTGAGCGCAATCCTCAAACTTAGGTCAAAAAAGCCATTTAAGCCTTTTCACAGTGAGATCTATGCGATATGGCCGAGAAATGTAATTTTGATGTTAACTCCCAAACCGCTGCGCAGAAGTCAACCAAACTTCACCCAATAGTGTATTGTATCACAATCTAGTAGTTACATTTGGAAATTTGGTTCTAGGACATTTGATTTGAGCGCAATTCTCAAACTTAGGTCAAAAAAGCCATTTAAGCCTTTTCACAGTGAGATTTATGCGATATTGCCGAGAAATGTAATTTTGATGTTAACTCCCAAACCGCTGCGCAGAAGTCAACCAAACTTCACCCAATAGTGTATTTTATCACAATCTAGTAGTTACATTTAGAAATTTAGTTCTAGGACATTTGGTTTGAGCGCAATCTTCAAACTTAATTAAAAAAAGTCATTTAAGCCTTTTCACAGTGAGATCTATGCAATATGGCCGAGAAATGTAATTTTGATGTTCACTCCCAAACCGCTGCGCAGAAGTCAACCAAACTTCACCCAATAGTGTATTGTATCACAATTTAGTAGTTACATGTGGAAATTTTGTTCTAGGACATTTGATTTGAGCGCAATCCTCAAACTTAGGTCAAAAAAGCCATTTAAGCCTTTTCACAGTGAGATCTATGCGATATGGCCGAGAAATGTAATTTTGATGTTAACTCCCAAACCGCTGCGCAGAAGTCAACCAAACTTCACCCAATAGTGTATTGTATCACAATCTAGTAGTTACATGAGGAAATTTGGTTCTAGGACATTTGATTTGAGCGCAATTCTCAAACTTAGGTCAAAAAAGCCATTTAAGCCTTTTCACAGTGAGATCTATGCGATATGGCCGAGAAATGTAATTTTGATGTTAACTCCCAAACCGCTGCGCAGGAGTCAACCAAACTTCACCCAATAGTATATTTTATCACAATCTAGTAGTTACATTTGGAAATTTAGTTCTAGGACATTTGGTTTGAGCGCAATCTTCAAACTTAATTAAAAAAAGTCATTTAAGCCTTTTCACAGTGAGATCTATGCGATATGGCTGAGAAATGTAATTTTGATGTTAACTCCCAAACCGCTGCGCCGAAGTCAACCAAACTTCACCCAATAGTGTATTTTATCACAATCTAGTAGTTACATTTGTAAATTTACTTCTAGGACATTTGGTTTGAGCGCAATCATCAAACTTAATTAAAAAAGTCATTTAAGCCTTTTCACAGTGAGATCTACGCGATATGGCCGAGAAATGTAATTTTGATGTTAACTCCCAAACCGCTGCGCAGAAGTCAACCAAACTTCACCCATTAGTGTATTTTATCACAATCTAGTAGTTACATTTGGAAATTTAGTTCTAGGACATTTGGTTTGAGCGCAATCTTCAAACTTAATTAAAAAAAATCATTTAAGCCTTTTCACAGTGAGATCTATGCGATATGGCCGAGAAATGTAATTTTGATGTTAACTCCCAAACCGCTGCGCAGAAGTCAACCAAACTTCACCCAATAGTGTATTTTATCACAATCTAGTAGTTACATTTGGAAATTTAGTTTTAGGACATTTGGTTTGAGCGCAATCTTCAAACTTAATTAAAAAAAGTCATTTAAGCCTTTTCACAGTGAGATCTATGCGATATGGCTGAGAAATGTAATTTTGATGTTAACTCCCAAACCGCTGCGCCGAAGTCAACCAAACTTCACCCAATAGTGTATTTTATCACAATCTAGTAGTTACATTTGTAAATTTACTTCTAGGACATTTGGTTTGAGCGCAATCATCAAACTTAATTAAAAAAGTCATTTAAGCCTTTTCACAGTGAGATCTACGCGATATGGCCGAGAAATGTAATTTTGATGTTAACTCCCAAACCGCTGCGCAGAAGTCAACCAAACTTCACCCATTAGTGTATTTTATCACAATCTAGTAGTTACATTTGGAAATTTAGTTCTAGGACATTTGGTTTGAGCGCAATCTTCAAACTTAATTAAAAAAAATCATTTAAGCCTTTTCACAGTGAGATCTATGCGATATGGCCGAGAAATGTAATTTTGATGTTAACTCCCAAACCGCTGCGCAGAAGTCAACCAAACTTCACCCAATAGTGTATTTTATCACAATCTAGTAGTTACATTTGGAAATTTAGTTTTAGGACATTTGGTTTGAGCGCAATCTTCAAACTTAATTAAAAAAAGTCATTTAAGCCTTTTCACAGTGAGATCTATGCGATATGGCCGAGAAATGTAATTTTGATGTTCACTCCCAAACCGCTGCGCAGAAGTCAACCAAACTTCACCCATTAGTGTATTGTATCACAATCTAGTAGTTACATGTGGAAATTTGGTTCTAGGACATTTGATTTGAGCGCAATCCTCAAACTTAGGTAAAAAAAGCCATTTAAGCCTTTTCACAGTGAGATCTATGCGATATGGCCGAGAAATGTAATTTTGATGTTAACTCCCAAACCGCTGCGCAGAAGTCAACCAAACTTCACCCAATAGTGTATTTTATCACAATCTAGTAGTTACATTTGGAAATTTAGTTCTAGGACATTTGGTTTGAGCGCAATCATCAAACTTAGGTCAAAAAAGCCATTTAAGCCTTTTCACAGTGAGATCTATGCGATATGGCTGAGAAATGTAATTTTGATGTTAACTCCCAAACCGCTGCGCAGAAGTCAACCAAACTTCACCCAATAGTGTATTTTATCACAATCTAGTAGTTACATTTAGAAATTTAGTTCTAGGACATTTGGTTTGAGCGCAATCTTCAAACTTAATTAAAAAAAGTCATTTAAGCCTTTTCACAGTGAGATCTATGCGATATGGCCGAGAAATGTAATTTTGATGTTAACTCCCAAACCGCTGCGCAGAAGTCAACCAAACTTCACCCAATAGTGTATTTTATCACAATCTAGTAGTTACATTTAGAAATTTAGTTCTAGGACATTTGGTTTGAGCGCAATCTTCAAACTTAATTAAAAAAGTCATTTAAGCCTTTTCACAGTGAGATCTATGAGATATGGCCGAGAAATGTAATTTTGATGTTCACTCCCAAACCGCTGCGCAGAAGTCAACCAAACTTCACCCAATAGTGTATTGTATCACAATCTAGTAGTTACATGTGGAAATTTGGTTCTAGGACATTTGATTTGAGCGCAATCCTCAAACTTAGGTCAAAAAAGCCATTTAAGCCTTTTCACAGTGAGATCTATGCGATATGGCCGAGAAATGTAATTTTGATGTTAACTCCCAAACCGCTGCGCAGATGTCAACCAAACTTCACCCAATAGTGTATTTTATCACAATCTAGTAGTTACATTTGGAAATTTAGTTTTAGGACATTTGGTTTGAGCGCAATCTTCAAACTTAATTAAAAAAAGTCATTTAAGCCTTTTCACAGTGAGATCTATGCGATATGGCCTAGAAATGTAATTTTGATGTTCACTCCCAAACAGCTGCGCAGAAGTCAACCAAACTTCACCCAATAGTGTATTTTATCACAATCTAGTAGTTACATTTAGAAATTTAGTTCTAGGACATTTGGTTTGAGCGCAATCTTCAAACTTAATTAAAAAAAGTCATTTAAGCCTTTTCACAGTGAGATCTATGCGATATGGCCGAGAAATGTAATTTTGATGTTAACTCCCAAACCGCTGCGCAGAAGTAAACCAAACTTCACCCATTAGTGTATTGTATCACAATCTAGTAGTAACATGTGGAAATTTGGTTCTAGGACATTTGATTTGAGCGCAATCCTCAAACTTAGGTCAAAAAAGCCATTTAAGCCTTTTCACAGTGAGATCTATGCGATATGGCTGAAAAATGTAATTTTGATGTTAACTCCCAAACCGCTGCGCAGAAGTCAACCAAACTTCACCCAATAGTGTATTGTATCACAATCTAGTAGTTACATTTGGAAATTTCATTCTAGGACATTTGGTTTGAGCGCAATCTTCAAACTTAATTAAAAAAGTCATTTAAGCCTTTTCACAGTGAGATCTATGCGATATGGCCGAGAAATGTAATTTTGATGTTCACTCCCAAACCGCTGCGCAGAAGTCAACCAAACTTCACCCAATAGTGTATTGTATCACAATCTAGTAGTTACATGTGGAAATTTGGTTCTAGGACATTTGATTTGAGCGCAATCCTCAAACTTAGGTCAAAAAAGCCATTTAAGCCTTTTCACAGTGAGATCTATGCGATATGGCCGAGAAATGTAATTTTGATGTTAACTCCCAAACCGCTGCGCAGATGTCAACCAAACTTCACCCAATAGTGTATTTTATCACAATCTAGTAGTTACATTTGGAAATTTAGTTTTAGGACATTTGGTTTGAGCGCAATCTTCAAACTTAATTAAAAAAAGTCATTTAAGCCTTTTCACAGTGAGATCTATGCGATATGGCCTAGAAATGTAATTTTGATGTTCACTCCCAAACAGCTGCGCAGAAGTAAACCAAACTTCACCCATTAGTGTATTGTATCACAATCTAGTAGTTACATGTGGAAATTTGGTTCTAGGACATTTGATTTGAGCGCAATCCTCAAACTTAAGTCAAAAAAGCCATTTAAGCCTTTTCACAGTGAGATCTACGCGATATGGCTGAGAATGTAATTTTGATGTTAACTCCCAAACCGCTGCGCAGAAGTCAACCAAACTTCACCCAATAGTGTATTGTATCACAATCTAGTAGTTACATTTAGAAATTTCGTTCTAGGACATTTGGTTTGAGCGCAATCATCAAACTTAATTAAAAAAGTCATTTCAGCCTTTTCACAGTGAGATCTATGCGATATTGCCGAGAAATGTAATTTTGATGTTAACTCCCAAACCGCTGCGCAGAAGTCAACCAAACTTCACCCAATAGTGTATTTTATCACAATCTAGTAGTTACATTTAGAAATTTAGTTCTAGGACATTTGGTTTGAGCGCAATCTTCAAACTTAATTTTAAAAAATTCATTTAAGCCTTTTCACAGTGAGATCTATGCGATATGGCCGAGAAATGTAATTTTGATGTTCACTCCCAAACCGCTGCGCAGAAGTCAACCAAACTTCACCCAATAGTGTATTGTATCACAATCTAGTAGTTACATGTGGAAATTTGGTTCTAGGACATTTGATTTGAGCGCAATTCTCAAACTTAGGTCAAAAAAGCCATTTAAGCCTTTTCACAGTGAGATCTATGCGATATGGCCGAGAAATGTAATTTTGATGTTCACTCCCAAACCGCTGCGCAGAAGTCAACCAAACTTCACCCAATAGTGTATTGTATCACAATCTAGTAGTTACATGTGGAAATTTGGTTCTAGGACATTTGATTTGAGCGCAATCCTCAAACTTAGGTCAAAAAAGCCATTTAAGCCTTTTCACAGTGAGATCTATGCGATATGGCTGAAAAATGTAATTTTGATGTTAACTCCCAAACCGCTGCGCAGATGTCAACCAAACTTTACCCAATAGTGTATTGTATCACAATCTAGTAGTTACATGTGGAAATTTGGTTCTAGGACATTTGATTTGAGCGTAATCCTCAAACTTAGGTCAAAAAAGCCATTTAAGCCTTTTCACAGTGAGATCTATGCGATATGGCCGAGAAATGTAATTTTGATGTTAACTCCCAAACCGCTGCGCAGAAGTAAACCAAACTTCACCCAATAGTGTATTGTATCACAATCTAGTAGTTACATGTGGAAATTTGGTTCTAGGACATTTGATTTGAGCGCAATCCTCAAACTTAAGTCAAAAAAGCCATTTAAGCCTTTTCACAGTGAGATCTACGCGATATGGCTGAGAATGTAATTTTGATGTTAACTCCCAAACCGCTGCGCAGAAGTCAACCAAACTTCACCCAATAGTGTATTGTATCACAATCTAGTAGTTACATTTAGAAATTTCGTTCTAGGACATTTGGTTTGAGCGCAATCATCAAACTTAATTAAAAAAGTCATTTCAGCCTTTTCACAGTGAGATCTATGCGATATTGCCGAGAAATGTAATTTTGATGTTAACTCTCAAACCGCTGCGCAGAAGTCAACCAAACTTCACCCAATAGTGTATTTTATCACAATCTAGTAGTTACATTTAGAAATTTAGTTCTAGGACATTTGGTTTGTGCGCAATCTTCAAACTTAATTTAAAAAAATTCATTTAAGCCTTTTCACAGTGAGATCTATGCGATATGGCCGAGAAATGTAATTTTGATGTTCACTCCCAAACCGCTGCGCAGAAGTCAACCAAACTTCACCCAATAGTGTATTGTATCACAATCTAGTAGTTACATGTGGAAATTTGGTTCTAGGACATTTGATTTGAGCGCAATCCTCAAACTTAGGTCAAAAAAGCCATTTAAACCTTTTCACAGTGAGATCTATGCGATATGGCCGACAAATGTAATTTTGATGTTAACTCCCAAACCGCTGCGCAGAAGTCAACCAAACTTCACCCAATAGTGTATTGTATCACAATCTAGTAGTTACATGTGGAAATTTGGTTCTAGGTCATTTGATTTGAGCGCAATTCTCAAACTTAGGTCAAAAAAGCCATTTAAGCCTTTTCACAGTGAGATCTATGCGATATGGCTGAGAAATGTAATTTTGATGTTAACTCCCAAACCGCTGCGCCGAAGTCAACCAAACTTCACCCAATAGTGTATTTTATCACAATCTAGTAGTTACATTTGTAAATTTACTTCTAGGACATTTGGTTTGAGCGCAATCATCAAACTTAATTAAAAAAGTCATTTAAGCCTTTTCACAGTGAGATCTACGCGATATGGCCGAGAAATGTAATTTTGATGTTAACTCCCAAACCGCTGCGCAGAAGTCAACCAAACTTCACCCATTAGTGTATTTTATCACAATCTAGTAGTTACATTTGGAAATGTAGTTCTAGGACATTTGGTTTGAGCGCAATCTTCAAACTTAATTAAAAAAAGTCATTTAAGCCTTTTCACAGTGAGATCTATGCGATATGGCCGAGAAATGTAATTTTGATGTTAACTCCCAAACCGCTGCGCAGAAGTCAACCAAACTTCACCCAATAGTGTATTTTATCACAATCTAGTAGTTACATTTGGAAATTTAGTTTTAGGACATTTGGTTTGAGCGCAATCTTCAAACTTAATTAAAAAAAGTCATTTAAGCCTTTTCACAGTGAGATCTATGCGATATGGCCGAGAAATGTAATTTTGATGTTCACTCCCAAACCGCTGCGCAGAAGTCAACCAAACTTCACCCATTAGTGTATTGTATCACAATCTAGTAGTTACATGTGGAAATTTGGTTCTAGGACATTTGATTTGAGCGCAATCCTCAAACTTAGGTAAAAAAAGCCATTTAAGCCTTTTCACAGTGAGATCTATGCGATATGGCCGAGAAATGTAATTTTGATGTTAACTCCCAAACCGCTGCGCAGAAGTCAACCAAACTTCACCCAATAGTGTATTTTATCACAATCTAGTAGTTACATTTGGAAATTTAGTTCTAGGACATTTGGTTTGAGCGCAATCATCAAACTTAGGTCAAAAAAGCCATTTAAGCCTTTTCACAGTGAGATCTATGCGATATGGCCGAGAAATGTAATTTTGATGTTAACTCCCAAACCGCTGCGCAGAAGTCAACCAAACTTCACCCAATAGTGTATTTTATCACAATCTAGTAGTTACATTTAGAAATTTAGTTCTAGGACATTTGGTTTGAGCGCAATCTTCAAACTTAATTAAAAAAAGTCATTTAAGCCTTTTCACAGTGAGATCTATGCGATATGGCCGAGAAATGTAATTTTGATGTTAACTCCCAAACCGCTGCGCAGAAGTCAACCAAACTTCACCCAATAGTGTATTTTATCACAATCTAGTAGTTACATTTAGAAATTTAGTTCTAGGACATTTGGTTTGAGCGCAATCTTCAAACTTAATTAAAAAAAGTCATTTAAGCCTTTTCACAGTGAGATCTATGCGATATGGCCGAGAAATGTAATTTTGATGTTAACTCCCAAACCGCTGCGCAGAAGTAAACCAAACTTCACCCATTAGTGTATTGTATCACAATCTAGTAGTTACATGTGGAAATTTGGTTCTAGGACATTTGATTTGAGCGCAATCCTCAAACTTAGGTCAAAAAAGCCATTTAAGCCTTTTCACAGTGAGATCTATGCGATATGGCTGAAAAATGTAATTTTGATGTTAACTCCCAAACCGCTGCGCAGAAGTCAACCAAACTTCACCCAATAGTGTATTGTATCACAATCTAGTAGTTACATTTGGAAATTTCGTTCTAGGACATTTGGTTTGAGCGCAATCTTCAAACTTAATTAAAAAAGTCATTTAAGCCTTTTCACAGTGAGATCTATGCGATATGGCCGAGAAATGTAATTTTGATGTTCACTCCCAAACCGCTGCGCAGAAGTCAACCAAACTTCACCCAATAGTGTATTGTATCACAATCTAGTAGTTACATGTGGAAATTTGGTTCTAGGACATTTGATTTGAGCGCAATCCTCAAACTTAGGTCAAAAAAGCCATTTAAGCCTTTTCACAGTGAGATCTATGCGATATGGCCGAGAAATGTAATTTTGATGTTAACTCCCAAACCGCTGCGCAGATGTCAACCAAACTTCACCCAATAGTGTATTTTATCACAATCTAGTAGTTACATTTGGAAATTTAGTTTTAGGACATTTGGTTTGAGCGCAATCTTCAAACTTAATTAAAAAAAGTCATTTAAGCCTTTTCACAGTGAGATCTATGCGATATGGCCTAGAAATGTAATTTTGATGTTCACTCCCAAACAGCTGCGCAGAAGTCAACCAAACTTCACCCATTAGTGTATTGTATCACAATCTAATAGTTACATGTGGAAATTTGGTTCTAGGACATTTGATTTGAGCGCAATCCTCAAACTTAGGTCAAAAAAGCCATTTAAGCCTTTTCACAGTGAGATCTATGCGATATGGCCGAGAAATGTAATTTTGATGTTAACTCCCAAACCGCTGCGCAGAAGTAAACCAAACTTTACCCAATAGTGTATTGTATCACAATCTAGTAGTTACATGTGGAAATTTGGTTCTAGGACATTTGATTTGAGCGTAATCCTCAAACTTAGGTCAAAAAAGCCATTTAAGCCTTTTCACAGTGAGATCTATGCGATATGGCCGAGAAATGTAATTTTGATGTAAACTCCCAAACCGCTGCGCAGAAGTAAACCAAACTTCACCCAATAGTGTATTGTATCACAATCTAGTAGTTACATGTGGAAATTTGGTTCTAGGACATTTGATTTGAGCGCAATCCTCAAACTTAAGTCAAAAAAGCCATTTAAGCCTTTTCACAGTGAGATCTACGCGATATGGCTGAGAATGTAATTTTGATGTTAACTCCCAAACCGCTGCGCAGAAGTCAACCAAACTTCACCCAATAGTGTATTGTATCACAATCTAGTAGTTACATTTAGAAATTTCGTTCTAGGACATTTGGTTTGAGCGCAATCATCAAACTTAATTAAAAAAGTCATTTCAGCCTTTTCACAGTGAGATCTATGCGATATTGCCGAGAAATGTAATTTTGATGTTAACTCCCAAACCGCTGCGCAGAAGTCAACCAAACTTCACCCAATAGTGTATTTTATCACAATCTAGTAGTTACATTTAGAAATTTAGTTCTAGGACATTTGGTTTGAGCGCAATCTTCAAACTTAATTTTAAAAAATTCATTTAAGCCTTTTCACAGTGAGATCTATGCGATATGGCCGAGAAATGTAATTTTGATGTTCACTCCCAAACCGCTGCGCAGAAGTCAACCAAACTTCACCCAATAGTGTATTGTATCACAATCTAGTAGTTACATGTGGAAATTTGGTTCTAGGACATTTGATTTGAGGGCAATCCTCAAACTTAGGTCAAAAAAGCCATTTAAGCCTTTTCACAGTGAGATCTATGCGATATGGCCGAGAAATGTAATTTTGATGTTAACTCCCAAACCGCTGCGCAGAAGTCAACCAAACTTCACCCAATAGTGTATTGTATCACAATCTAGTAGTTACATGTGGAAATTTGGTTCTAGGTCATTTGATTTGAGCGCAATTCTCAAACTTAGGTCAAAAAAGCCATTTAAGGCTTTTCACAGTGAGATCTATGCGATATGGCCGAGAAATGTAATTTTGATGTTAACTCCCAAACCGCTGCGCAGAAGTAAACCAAACTTCACCCAATAGTGTATTTTATCATAATCTAGTAGTTACATTTGGAAATTTAGTTCTAGGACATTTGGTTTGAGCGCAATCTTCAAACTTAATTAAAAAAAGTCATTTAAGCCTTTTCACAGTGAGATCTATGCGATATGGCCGAGAAATGTAATTTTGATGTTAACTCCCAAACCGCTGCGCAGAAGTCAACCAAACTTCACCCAATAGTGTATTGTATCACAATCTAGTAGTTAAATGTGGAAATTTGGTTCTAGGACATTTGATTTGAGCGCAATTCTCAAACTTAGGTCAAAAAAGCCATTTAAGCCTTTTCACAGTGAGATCTATGCGATATGGCCGAGAAATGTAATTTTGATGTTCACTCCCAAACCGCTGCGCAGAAGTCAACCAAACTTCACCCAATAGTGTATTGTATCACAATCTAGTAGTTACATGTGGAAATTTGGTTCTAGGACATTTGATTTGAGCGCAATCCTCAAACTTAGGTCAAAAAAGCCATTTAAGCCTTTTCACAGTGAGATCTATGCGATATGGCTGAAAAATGTAATTTTGATGTTAACTCCCAAACCGCTGCGCAGATGTCAACCAAACTTTACCCAATAGTGTATTGTATCACAATCTAGTAGTTACATGTGGAAATTTGGTTCTAGGACATTTGATTTGAGCGTAATCCTCAAACTTAGGTCAAAAAAGCCATTTAAGCCTTTTCACAGTGAGATCTATGCGATATGGCCGAGAAATGTAATTTTTATGTTAACTCCCAAACCGCTGCGCAGAAGTAAACCAAACTTCACCCAATAGTGTATTGTATCACAATCTAGTAGTTACATGTGGAAATTTGGTTCTAGGACATTTGATTTGAGCGCAATTCTCAAACTTAGGTCAAAAAAGCCATTTAAGCCTTTTCACAGTGAGATCTATGCGATATGGCCGAGAAATGTAATTTTGATGTTCACTCCCAAACCGCTGCGCAGAAGTCAACCAAACTTCACCCAATAGTGTATTGTATCACAATCTAGTAGTTACATGTGGAAATTTGGTTCTAGGACATTTGATTTGAGCGCAATCCTCAAACTTAGGTCAAAAAAGCCATTTAAGCCTTTTCACAGTGAGATCTATGCGATATGGCTGAAAAATGTAATTTTGATGTTAACTCCCAAACCGCTGCGCAGAAGTCAACCAAACTTCACCCAATAGTGTATTGTATCACAATCTAGTAGTTACATTTGGAAATTTCGTTCTAGGACATTTGGTTTGAGCGCAATCTTCAAACTTAATTAAAAAAGTCATTTAAGCCTTTTCACAGTGAGATCTATGCGATATGGCCGAGAAATGTAATTTTGATGTTCACTCCCAAACCGCTGCGCAGAAGTCAACCAAACTTCACCCAATAGTGTATTGTATCACAATCTAGTAGTTACATGTGGAAATTTGGTTCTAGGACATTTGATTTGAGCGCAATCCTCAAACTTAGGTCAAAAAAGCCATTTAAGCCTTTTCACAGTGAGATCTATGCGATATGGCCGAGAAATGTAATTTTGATGTTAACTCCCAAACCGCTGCGCAGATGTCAACCAAACTTCACCCAATAGTGTATTTTATCACAATCTAGTAGTTACATTTGGAAATTTAGTTTTAGGAAATTTGGTTTGAGCGCAATCTTCAAACTTAATTAAAAAAAGTCATTTAAGCCTTTTCACAGTGAGATCTATGCGATATGGCCTAGAAATGTAATTTTGATGTTCACTCCCAAACAGCTGCGCAGAAGTCAACCAAACTTCACCCATTAGTGTATTGTATCACAATCTAGTAGTTACATGTGGAAATTTGGTTCTAGGACATTTGATTTGAGCGCAATCCTCAAACTTAGGTCAAAAAAGCCATTTAAGCCTTTTCACAGTGAGATCTATGCGATATGGCCGAGAAATGTAATTTTGATGTTAACTCCCAAACCGCTGCGCAGAAGTAAACCAAACTTTACCCAATAGTGTATTGTATCACAATCTAGTAGTTACATGTGGAAATTTGGTTCTAGGACATTTGATTTGAGCGTAATCCTCAAACTTAGGTCAAAAAAGCCATTTAAGCCTTTTCACAGTGATATCTATGCGATATGGCCGAGAAATGTAATTTTGATGTTAACTCCCAAACCGCTGCGCAGAAGTAAACCAAACTTCACCCAATAGTGTATTGTATCACAATCTAGTAGTTACATGTGGAAATTTGGTTCTAGGACATTTGATTTGAGCGCAATCCTCAAACTTAAGTCAAAAAAGTCATTTAAGCCTTTTCACAGTGAGATCTACGCGATATGGCTGAGAATGTAATTTTGATGTTAACTCCCAAACCGCTGCGCAGAAGTCAACCAAACTTCACCCAATAGTGTATTGTATCACAATCTAGTAGTTACATTTAGAAATTTCGTTCTAGGACATTTGGTTTGAGCGCAATCATCAAACTTAATTAAAAAAGTCATTTCAGCCTTTTCACAGTGAGATCTATGCGATATTGCCGAGAAATGTAATTTTGATGTTAACTCCCAAACCGCTGCGCAGAAGTCAACCAAACTTCACCCAATAGTGTATTTTATCACAATCTAGTAGTTACATTTAGAAATTTAGTTCTAGGACATTTGGTTTGAGCGCAATCTTCAAACTTAATTTAAAAAAATTCATTTAAGCCTTTTCACAGTGAGATCTATGCGATATGGCCGAGAAATGTAATTTTGATGTTCACTCCCAAACCGCTGCGCAGAAGTCAACCAAACTTCACCCAATAGTGTATTGTATCACAATCTAGTAGTTACATGTGGAAATTTGGTTCTAGGACATTTGATTTGAGCGCAATCCTCAAACTTAGGTCAAAAAAGCCATTTAAGCCTTTTCACAGTGAGATCTATGCGATATGGCCGACAAATGTAATTTTGATGTTAACTCCCAAACCGCTGCGCAGAAGTCAACCAAACTTCACCCAGTAGTGTATTGTATCACAATCTAGTAGTTACATGTGGAAATTTGGTTCTAGGTCATTTGATTTGAGCGCAATTCTCAAACTTAGGTCAAAAAAGCCATTTAAGCCTTTTCACAGTGAGATCTATGCGATATGGCCGAGAAATGTAATTTTGATGTTAACTCCCAAACCGCTGCACAGAAGTAAACCAAACTTCACCCAATAGTGTATTTTATCATAATCTAGTAGTTACATTTGGAAATTTAGTTCTAGGACATTTGGTTTGAGCGCAATCTTCAAACTTAATTAAAAAAAGTCATTTAGGCCTTTTCACAGTGAGATCCATGCGATATGGCCGAGAAATGTAATTTTGATGTTAACTCCCAAACCGCTGCGCAGAAGTCAACCAAACTTCACCCAATAGTGTATTGTATCACAATCTAGTAGTTACATGTGGAAATTTGGTTCTAGGACATTTGATTTGAGCGCAATTCTCAAACTTAGGTCAAAAAAGCCATTTAAGCCTTTTCACAGTGAGATCTATGCGATATGGCCGAGAAATGTAATTTTGATGTTCACTCCCAAACCGCTGCGCAGAAGTCAACCAAACTTCACCCAATAGTGTATTGTATCACAATCTAGTAGTTACATGTGGAAATTTGGTTCTAGGACATTTGATTTGAGCGCAATCCTCAAACTTAGGTCAAAAAAGCCATTTAAGCCTTTTCACAGTGAGATCTATGCGATATGGCTGAAAAATGTAATTTTGATGTTAACTCCCAAACCGCTGCGCAGAAGTCAACCAAACTTCACCCAATAGTGTATTGTATCACAATCTAGTAGTTACATTTGGAAATTTCGTTCTAGGACATTTGGTTTGAGCGCAATCTTCAAACTTAATTAAAAAAGTCATTTAAGCCTTTTCACAGTGAGATCTATGCGATATGGCCGAGAAATGTAATTTTGATGTTCACTCCCAAACCGCTGCGCAGAAGTCAACCAAACTTCACCCAATAGTGTATTGTATCACAATCTAGTAGTTACATGTGGAAATTTGGTTATAGGACATTTGATTTGAGCGCAATCCTCAAACTTAGGTCAAAAAAGCCATTTAAGCCTTTTCACAGTGAGATCTATGCGATATGGCCGAGAAATGTAATTTTGATGTTAACTCCCAAACCGCTGCGCAGATGTCAACCAAACTTCACCCAATAGTGTATTTTATCACAATCTAGTAGTTACATTTGGAAATTTAGTTTTAGGACATTTGGTTTGAGCGCAATCTTCAAACTTAATTAAAAAAAGTCATTTAAGCCTTTTCACAGTGAGATCTATGCGATATGGCCTAGAAATGTAATTTTGATGTTCACTCCCAAACAGCTGCGCAGAAGTCAACCAAACTTCACCCATTAGTGTATTGTATCACAATCTAGTAGTTACATGTGGAAATTTGGTTCTAGGACATTTGATTTGAGCGCAATCCTCAAACTTAGGTCAAAAAAGCCATTTAAGCCTTTTCACAGTGAGATCTATGCGATATGGCCGAGAAATGTAATTTTGATGTTAACTCCTTAACCGCTGCGCAGAAGTAAACCAAACTTTACCCAATAGTGTATTGTATCACAATCTAGTAGTTACATGTGGAAATTTGGTTCTAGGACATTTGATTTGAGCGCAATCCTCAAACTTAAGTCAAAAAAGCCATTTAAGCCTTTTCACAGTGAGATCTACGCGATATGGCTGAGAATGTAATTTTGATGTTAACTCCCAAACCGCTGCGCAGAAGTCAACCAAACTTCACCCAATAGTGTATTGTATCACAATCTAGTAGTTACATTTAGAAATTTCGTTCTAGGACATTTGGTTTGAGCGCAATCATCAAACTTAATTAAAAAAGTCATTTCAGCCTTTTCACAGTGAGATCTATGCGATATTGCCGAGAAATGTAATTTTGATTTTAACTCCCAAACCGCTGCGCAGAAGTCAACCAAACTTCACCCAATAGTGTATTTTATCACAATCTAGTAGTTACATTTAGAAATTTAGTTCTAGGACATTTGGTTTGAGCGCAATCTTCAAACTTAATTTAAAAAAATTCATTTAAGCCTTTTCACAGTGAGATCTATGCGATATGGCCGAGAAATGTAATTTTGATGTTCACTCCCAAACCGCTGCGCAGAAGTCAACCAAACTTCACCCAATAGTGTATTGTATCACAATCTAGTAGTTACATGTGGAAATTTGGTTCTAGGACATTTGATTTGAGCGCAATCCTCAAACTTAGGTCAAAAAAGCCATTTAAGCCTTTTCACAGTGAGATCTATGCGATATGGCCGACAAATGTAATTTTGATGTTAACTCCCAAACCGCTGCGCAGAAGTCAACCAAACTTCACCCAATAGTGTATTGTATCACAATCTAGTAGTTACATGTGGAAATTTGGTTCTAGGTCATTTGATTTGAGCGCAATTCTCAAACTTAGGTCAAAAAAGCCATTTAAGCCTTTTCACAGTGAGATCTATGCGATATGGCCGAGAAATGTAATTTTGATGTTAACTCCCAAACCGCTGCGCAGAAGTAAACCAAACTTCACCCAATAGTGTATTTTATCATAATCTAGTAGTTACATTTGGAAATTTAGTTCTAGGACATTTGGTTTGAGCGCAATCTTCAAACTTAATTAAAAAAAGTCATTTAAGCCTTTTCACAGTGAGATCTATGCGATATGGCCGAGAAATGTAATTTTGATGTTAACTCCCAAACCGCTGCGCAGAAGTCAACCAAACTTCACCCAATAGTGTATTGTATCACAATCTAGTAGTTACATGTGGAAATTTGGTTCTAGGACATTTGATTTGAGCGCAATTCTCAAACTTAGGTCAAAAAAGCCATTTAAGCCTTTTCACAGTGAGATCTATGCGATATGGCCGAGAAATGTAATTTTGATGTTCACTCCCAAACCGCTGCGCAGAAGTCAACCAAACTTCACCCAATAGTGTATTGTATCACAATCTAGTAGTTACATGTGGAAATTTGGTTCTAGGACATTTGATTTGAGCGCAATCCTCAAACTTAGGTCAAAAAAGCCATTTAAGCCTTTTCACAGTGAGATCTATGCGATATGGCTGAAAAATGTAATTTTGATGTTAACTCCCAAACCGCTGCGCAGAAGTCAACCAAACTTCACCCAATAGTGTATTGTATCACAATCTAGTAGTTACATTTGGAAATTTCGTTCTAGGACATTTGGTTTGAGCGCAATCTTCAAACTTAATTAAAAAAGTCATTTAAGCCTTTTCACAGTGAGATCTATGCGATATGGCCGAGAAATGTAATTTTGATGTTCACTCCCAAACCGCTGCCTAGAAGTCAACCAAACTTCACCCAATAGTGTATTGTATCACAATCTAGTAGTTACATGTGGAAATTTGGTTCTAGGACATTTGATTTGAGCGCAATCCTCAAACTTAGGTCAAAAAAGCCATTTAAGCCTTTTCACAGTGAGATCTATGCGATATGGCCGAGAAATGTAATTTTGATGTTAACTCCCAAACCGCTGCGCAGATGTCAACCAAACTTCACCCAATAGTGTATTTTATCACAATCTAGTAGTTACATTTGGAAATTTAGTTTTAGGACATTTGGTTTGAGCGCAATCTTCAAACTTAATTAAAAAAAGTCATTTAAGCCTTTTCACAGTGAGATCTATGCGATATGGCCTAGAAATGTAATTTTGATGTTCACTCCCAAACAGCTGCGCAGAAGTCAACCAAACTTCACCCATTAGTGTATTGTATCACAATCTAGTAGTTACATGTGGAAATTTGGTTCTAGGACATTTGATTTGAGCGCAATCCTCAAACTTAGGTCAAAAAAGCCATTTAAGCCTTTTCACAGTGAGATCTATGCGATATGGCCGAGAAATGTAATTTTGATGTTAACTCCCAAACCGCAGCGCAGAAGTAAACCAAACTTTACCCAATAGTGTATTGTATCACAATCTAGTAGTTACATGTGGAAATTTGGTTCTAGGACATTTGATTTGAGCGTAATCCTCAAACTTAGGTCAAAAAAGCCATTTAAGCCTTTTCACAGTGAGATCTATGCGATATGGCCGAGAAATGTAATTTTGATGTTAACTCCCAAACCGCTGCGCAGAAGTAAACCAAACTTCACCCAATAGTGTATTGTATCACAATCTAGTAGTTACATGTGGAAATTTGGTTCTAGGACATTTGATTTGAGCGCAATCCTCAAACTTAAGTCAAAAAAGCCATTTAAGCCTTTTCACAGTGAGATCTACGCGATATGGCTGAGAATGTAATTTTGATGTTAACTCCCAAACCGCTGCGCAGAAGTCAACCAAACTTCACCCAATAGTGTATTGTATCACAATCTAGTAGTTACATTTGGAAATTTCGTTCTAGGACATTTGGTTTGAGCGCAATCTTCAAACTTAATTAAAAAAGTCATTTAAGCCTTTTCACAGTGAGATCTATGCGATATGGCCGAGAAATGTAATTTTGATGTTCACTCCCAAACCGCTGCGCAGAAGTCAACCAAACTTCACCCAATAGTGTATTTTATCACAATCTAGTAGTTACATTTGGAAATTTAGTTTTAGGACATTTGGTTTGAGCGCAATCTTCAAACTTAATTAAAAAAAGTCATTTAAGCCTTTTCACAGTGAGATCTATGCGATATGGCCTAGAAATGTAATTTTGATGTTCACTCCCAAACAGCTGCGCAGAAGTCAACCAAACTTCACCCATTAGTGTATTGTATCACAATCTAGTAGTTACATGTGGAAATTTGGTTCTAGGACATTTGATTTGAGCGCAATCCTCAAACTTAAGTCAAAAAAGCCATTTAAGCCTTTTCACAGTGAGATCTACGCGATATGGCTGAGAATGTAATCTTGATGTTAACTCCCAAACCGCTGCGCAGAAGTCAACCAAACTTCACCCAATAGTGTATTGTATCACAATCTAGTAGTTACATTTAGAAATTTCGTTCTAGGACATTTGGTTTGAGCGCAATCATCAAACTTAATTAAAAAAGTCATTTCAGCCTTTTCACAGTGAGATCTATGCGATATTGCCGAGAAATGTAATTTTGATGTTAACTCCCAAACCGCTGCGCAGAAGTCAACCAAACTTCACCCAATAGTGTATTTTATCACAATCTAGTAGTTACATTTAGAAATTTAGTTCTAGGACATTTGGTTTGAGCGCAATCTTCAAACTTAATTTAAAAAAATTCATTTAAGCCTTTTCACAGTGAGATCTATGCGATATGGCCGAGAAATGTAATTTTGATGTTCACTCCCAAACCGCTGCGCAGAAGTCAACCAAACTTCACCCAATAGTGTATTGTATCACAATCTAGTAGTTACATGTGGAAATTTGGTTCTAGGACATTTGATTTGAGCGCAATCCTCAAACTTAGGTCAAAAAAGCCATTTAAGCCTTTTCACAGTGAGATCTATGCGATATGGCCGACAAATGTAATTTTGATGTTAACTCCCAAACCGCTGCGCAGAAGTCAACCAAACTTCACCCAATAGTGTATTGTATCACAATCTAGTAGTTACATGTGGAAATTTGGTTCTAGGTCATTTGATTTGAGCGCAATTCTCAAACTTAGGTCAAAAAAGCCATTTAAGCCTTTTCACAGTGAGATCTATGCGATATGGCCGAGAAATGTAATTTTGATGTTAACTCCCAAACCGCTGCGCAGAAGTAAACCAAACTTCACCCAATAGTGTATTTTATCATAATCTAGTAGTTACATTTGGAAATTTAGTTCTAGGACATTTGGTTTGAGCGCAATCTTCAAACTTAATTAAAAAAAGTCATTTAAGCCTTTTCACAGTGAGATCTATGCGATATGGCCGAGAAATGTAATTTTGATGTTAACTCCCAAACCGCTGCGCAGAAGTCAACCAAACTTCACCCAATAGTGTATTGTATCACAATCTAGTAGTTACATGTGGAAATTTGGTTCTAGGACATTTGATTTGAGCGCAATTCTCAAACTTAGGTCAAAAAAGCCATTTAAGCCTTTTCACAGTGAGATCTATGCGATATGGCCGAGAAATGTAATTTTGATGTTCACTCCCAAACCGCTGCGCAGAAGTCAACCAAACTTCACCCAATAGTGTATTGTATCACAATCTAGTAGTTACATGTGGAAATTTGGTTCTAGGACATTTGATTTGAGCGCAATCCTCAAACTTAGGTCAAAAAAGCCATTTAAGCCTTTTCACAGTGAGATCTATGCGATATGGCTGAAAAATGTAATTTTGATGTTAACTCCCAAACCGCTGCGCAGAAGTCAACCAAACTTCACCCAATAGTGTATTGTATCACAATCTAGTAGTTACATTTGGAAATTTCGTTCTAGGACATTTGGTTTGAGCGCAATCTTCAAACTTAATTGAAAAAGTCATTTAAGCCTTTTCACAGTGAGATCTATGCGATATGGCCGAGAAATGTAATTTTGATGTTCACTCCCAAACCGCTGCCTAGAAGTCAACCAAACTTCACCCAATAGTGTATTGTATCACAATCTAGTAGTTACATGTGGAAATTTGGTTCTAGGACATTTGATTTGAGCGCAATCCTCAAACTTAGGTCAAAAAAGCCATTTAAGCCTTTTCACAGTGAGATCTATGCGATATGGCCGAGAAATGTAATTTTGATGTTAACTCCCAAACCGCTGCGCAGATGTCAACCAAACTTCACCCAATAGTGTATTTTATCACAATCTAGTAGTTACATTTGGAAATTTAGTTTTAGGACATTTGGTTTGAGCGCAATCTTCAAACTTAATTAAAAAAAGTCATTTAAGCCTTTTCACAGTGAGATCTATGCGATATGGCCTAGAAATGTAATTTTGATGTTCACTCCCAAACAGCTGCGCAGAAGTCAACCAAACTTCACCCATTAGTGTATTGTATCACAATCTAGTAGTTACATGTGGAAATTTGGTTCTAGGACATTTGATTTGAGCGCAATCCTCAAACTTAGGTCAAAAAAGCCATTTAAGCCTTTTCACAGTGAGATCTATGCGATATGGCCGAGAAATGTAATTTTGATGTTAACTCCCAAACCGCAGCGCAGAAGTAAACCAAACTTTACCCAATAGTGTATTGTATCACAATCTAGTAGTTACATGTGGAAATTTGGTTCTAGGACATTTGATTTGAGCGTAATCCTCAAACTTAGGTCAAAAAAGCCATTTAAGCCTTTTCACAGTGAGATCTATGCGATATGGCCGAGAAATGTAATTTTGATGTTAACTCCCAAACCGCTGCGCAGAAGTAAACCAAACTTCACCCAATAGTGTATTGTATCACAATCTAGTAGTTACATGTGGAAATTTGGTTCTAGGACATTTGATTTGAGCGCAATCCTCAAACTTAAGTCAAAAAAGCCATTTAAGCCTTTTCACAGTGAGATCTACGCGATATGGCTGAGAATGTAATTTTGATGTTAACTCCCAAACCGCTGCGCAGAAGTCAACCAAACTTCACCCAATAGTGTATTGTATCACAATCTAGTAGTTACATTTGGAAATTTCGTTCTAGGACATTTGGTTTGAGCGCAATCTTCAAACTTAATTAAAAAAGTCATTTAAGCCTTTTCACAGTGAGATCTATGCGATATGGCCGAGAAATGTAATTTTGATGTTCACTCCCAAACCGCTGCGCAGAAGTCAACCAAACTTCACCCAATAGTGTATTTTATCACAATCTAGTAGTTACATTTGGAAATTTAGTTTTAGGACATTTGGTTTGAGCGCAATCTTCAAACTTAATTAAAAAAAGTCATTTAAGCCTTTTCACAGTGAGATCTATGCGATATGGCCTAGAAATGTAATTTTGATGTTCACTCCCAAACAGCTGCGCAGAAGTCAACCAAACTTCACCCATTAGTGTATTGTATCACAATCTAGTAGTTACATGTGGAAATTTGGTTCTAGGACATTTGATTTGAGCGCAATCCTCAAACTTAAGTCAAAAAAGCCATTTAAGCCTTTTCACAGTGAGATCTACGCGATATGGCTGAGAATGTAATCTTGATGTTAACTCCCAAACCGCTGCGCAGAAGTCAACCAAACTTCACCCAATAGTGTATTGTATCACAATCTAGTAGTTACATTTAGAAATTTCGTTCTAGGACATTTGGTTTGAGCGCAATCATCAAACTTAATTAAAAAAGTCATTTCAGCCTTTTCACAGTGAGATCTATGCGATATTGCCGAGAAATGTAATTTTGATGTTAACTCCCAAACCGCTGCGCAGAAGTCAACCAAACTTCACCCAATAGTGTATTTTATCACAATCTAGTAGTTACATTTAGAAATTTAGTTCTAGGACATTTGGTTTGAGCGCAATCTTCAAACTTAATTTAAAAAAAATCATTTAAGCCTTTTCACAGTGAGATCTATGCGATATGGCCGAGAAATGTAATTTTGATGTTCACTCCCAAACCGCTGCGCAGAAGTCAACCAAACTTCACCCAATAGTGTATTGTATCACAATCTAGTAGTTACATGTGGAAATTTGGTTCTAGGACATTTGATTTGAGCGCAATCCTCAAACTTAGGTCAAAAAAGCCATTTAAGCCTTTTCACAGTGAGATCTATGCGATATGGCCGAGAAATGTAATTTTGATGTTAACTCCCAAACCGCTGCGCAGAAGTCAACCAAACTTCACCCAATAGTGTATTGTATCACAATCTAGTAGTTACATGTGGAAATTTGGTTCTAGGTCATTTGATTTGAGCGCAATTCTCAAACTTAGGTCAAAAAAGCCATTTAAGCCTTTTCACAGTGAGATCTATGCGATATGGCCGAGAAATGTAATTTTGATGTTAACTCCCAAACCGCTGCGCAGAAGTAAACCAAACTTCACCCAATAGTGTATTTTATCATAATCTAGTAGTTACAGTTGGAAATTTAGTTCTAGGACATTTGGTTTGAGCGCAATCTTCAAACTTAATTAAAAAAAGTCATTTAAGCCTTTTCACAGTGAGATCTATGCGATATGGCCGAGAAATGTAATTTTGATGTTCACTCCCAAACCGCTGCGCAGAAGTCAACCAAACTTCACCCAATAGTGTATTGTATCACAATCTAGTAGTTACATGTAGAAATTTGGTTCTAGGACATTTGATTTGAGCGCAATCCTCAAACTTAGGTCAAAAAAGCCATTTAAGCCTTTTCACAGTGAGATCTATGCGATATGGCCGAGAAATGTAATTTTGATGTTAACTCCCAAACCGCTGCGCAGAAGTCAACCAAACTTCACCCAATAGTGTATTTTATTACAATCTAGTAGTTACATTTGGAAATTTAGTTTTAGGACATTTGGTTTGAGCGCAATCTTCAAACTTAATTAAAAAAAGTCATTTAAGCCTTTTCACAGTGAGATCTATGCGATATGGCCGAGAAATGTAATTTTGATGTTAACTCCCAAACCGCTGCGCAGAAGTCAACCAAACTTCACCCAATAGTGTATTTTATCACAATCTAGTAGTTACATTTGGAAATTTAGTTCTAGAACATTTGGTTTGAGCGCAATCATCAAACTTAGGTCAAAAAAGCCATTTAAGCCTTTTCACAGTGAGATCTATGCGATATGGCTGAGAAATGTAATTTTGATGTTAACTCCCAAACCGCTGCGCAGAAGTCAACCAAACTTCACCCAATAGTGTATTTTATCACAATCTAGTAGTTACATTTGGAAATTTAGTTTTAGGACATTTGGTTTGAGCGCAATCTTCAAACTTAATTAAAAAAAGTCATTTAAGCCTTTTCACAGTGAGATCTATGCGATATGGCCTAGAAATGTAATTTTGATGTTCACTCCCAAACAGCTGCGCAGAAGTCAACCAAACTTCACCCATTAGTGTATTGTATCACAATCTAGTAGTTACATGTGGAAATTTGGTTCTAGGACATTTGATTTGAGCGCAATCCTCAAACTTAGGTCAAAAAAGCCATTTAAGCCTTTTCACAGTGAGATCTATGCGATATGGCCGAGAAATGTAATTTTGATGTTAACTCCCAAACCGCTGCGCAGAAGTAAACCAAACTTTACCCAATAGTGTATTGTATCACAATCTAGTAGTTACATGTGGAAATTTGGTTCTAGGACATTTGATTTGAGCGTAATCCTCAAACTTAGGTCAAAAAAGCCATTTAAGCCTTTTCACAGTGAGATCTATGCGATATGGCCGAGAAATGTAATTTCGATGTTAACTCCCAAACCGCTGCGCAGAAGTAAACCAAACTTCACCCAATAGTGTATTGTATCACAATCTAGTAGTTACATGTGGAAATTTGGTTCTAGGACATTTGATTTGAGCGCAATCCTCAAACTTAGGTCAAAAAAGCCATTTAAGCCTTTTCACAGTGAGATCTACGCGATATGGCTGAGAATGTAATTTTGATGTTAACTCCCAAACATCTGCGCAGAAGTCAACCAAACTTCACCCAATAGTGTATTGTATCACAATCTAGTAGTTACATTTAGAAATTTCGTTCTAGGACATTTGGTTTGAGCGCAATCATCAAACTTAATTAAAAAAGTCATTTCAGCCTTTTCACAGTGAGATCTATGCGATATGGCTGAGAAATGTAATTTTGATGTTAACTCCCAAACCGCTGCGCAGAAGTCAACCAAACTTCACCCAATAGTGTATTTTATCACAATCTAGTAGTTACATTTAGAAATTTAGTTCTAGGACATTTGATTTGAGCGCAATCCTCAAACTTAGGTCAAAAAAGCCATTTAAGCCTTTTCACAGTGAGATCTATGCGATATGGCCGAGAAATGTAATTTTGATGTTAACTCCCAAACCGCTGCGCAGAAGTCAACCAAACTTCACCCAATAGTGTATTGTATCACAATCTAGTAGTTACATGTGGAAATTTGGTTCTAGGTCATTTGATTTGAGCGCAATTCTCAAACTTAGGTCAAAAAAGCCATTTAAGCCTTTTCACAGTGAGATCTATGCGATATGGCCGAGAAATGTAATTTTGATGTTAACTCCCAAACCGCTGCGCAGAAGTAAACCAAACTTCACCCAATAGTGTATTTTATCATAATCTAGTAGTTACATTTGGAAATTTAGTTCTAGGACATTTGGTTTGAGCGCAATCTTCAAACTTAATTAAAAAAAGTCATTTAAGCCTTTTCACAGTGAGATCTATGCGATATGGCCGAGAAATGTAATTTTGATGTTAACTCCCAAACCGCTGCGCAGAAGTCAACCAAACTTCACCCAATAGTGTATTGTATCACAATCTAGTAGTTACATGTGGAAATTTGGTTCTAGGACATTTGATTTGAGCGCAATTCTCAAACTTAGGTCAAAAAAGCCATTTAAGCCTTTTCACAGTGAGATCTATGCGATATGGCCGAGAAATGTAATTTTGATGTTCACTCCCAAACCGCTGCGCAGAAGTCAACCAAACTTCACCCAATAGTGTATTGTATCACAATCTAGTAGTTACATGTAGAAATTTGGTTCTAGGACATTTGATTTGAGCGCAATCCTCAAACTTAGGTCAAAAAAGCCATTTAAGCCTTTTCACAGTGAGATCTATGCGATATGGCCGAGAAATGTAATTTTGATGTTAACTCCCAAACCGCTGCGCAGAAGTCAACCAAACTTCACCCAATAGTGTATTTTATCACAATCTAGTAGTTACATTTGGAAATTTAGTTTTAGGACATTTGGTTTGAGCGCAATCTTCAAACTTAATTAAAAAAAGTAATTTAAGCCTTTTCACAGTGAGATCTATGCGATATTGCCGAGAAATGTAATTTTGATGTTAACTCCCAAACCGCTGCGCAGAAGTCAACTAAACTTCACCCAATAGTGTATTGTATCACAATCTAGTAGTTACATTTAGAAATTTCGTTCTAGGACATTTGGTTTGAGCGCAATCATCAAACTTAATTAAAAAAGTCATTTCAGCCTTTTCACAGTGAGATCTATGCGATATTGCCGAGAAATGTAATTTTGATGTTAACTCCCAAACCGCTGTGCATAAGTCAACCAAACTTCACCCAATAGTGTATTTTATCACAATCTAGTAGTTACATTTAGAAATTTAGTTCCAGGACATTTGATTTGAGCGCAATCCTCAAACTTAGGTCAAAAAAGCCATTTAAGCCTTTTCACAGTGAGATCTATGCGATATGGCCGAGAAATGTAATTTTGATGTTAACTCCCAAACCGCTGCGCAGAAGTCAACCAAACTTCACCCAATAGTGTATTGTATCACAATCTAGTAGTTACATGTGGAAATTTGGTTCTAGCTCATTTGATTTGAGCGCAATTCTCAAACTTAGGTCAAAAAAGCCATTTAAGCCTTTTCACAGTGAGATCTATGCGATATGGCCGAGAAATGTAATTTTGATGTTCACTCCCAAACCGCTGCGCAGAAGTCAACCAAACTTCACCCAATAGTGTATTGTATCACAATCTAGTAGTTACATGTAGAAATTTGGTTCTAGGACATTTGATTTGAGCGCAATCCTCAAACTTAGGTCAAAAAAGCCATTTAAGCCTTTTCACAGTGAGATCTATGCGATATGGCCGAGAAATGTAATTTTGATGTTAACTCCCAAACCGCTGCGCAGAAGTCAACCAAACTTCACCCAATAGTGTATTTTATCACAATCTAGTAGTTACATTTGGAAATTTAGTTTTAGGACATTTGGTTTGAGCGCAATCTTCAAACTTAATTAAAAAAAGTAATTTAAGCCTTTTCACAGTGAGATCTATGCGATATGGCCGAGAAATGTAATTTTGATGTTAACTCCCAAACCGCTGCGCAGAAGTCAACCAAACTTCACCCAATAGTGTATTTTATCACAATCTAGTAGTTACATTTGGAAATTTAGTTCTAGAACATTTGGTTTGAGCGCAATCATCAAACTTAGGTCAAAAAAGCCATTTAAGCCTTTTCACAGTGAGATCTATGCGATATGGCTGAGAAATGTAATTTTGATGTTAACTCCCAAACCGCTGCGCAGAAGTCAACCAAACTTCACCCAATAGTGTATTTTATCACAATCTAGTAGTTACATTTGGAAATTTAGTTTTAGGACATTTGGTTTGAGCGCAATCTTCAAACTTAATTTAAAAAAATTCATTTAAGCCTTTTCACAGTGAGATCTATGCGATATGGCCGAGAAATGTAATTTTGATGTTCACTCCCAAACCGCTGCGCAGAAGTCAACCAAACTTCACCCAATAGTGTATTGTATCACAATCTAGTAGTAACATGTGGAAATTTGGTTCTAGGACATTTGATTTGAGCGCAATCCTCAAACTTAGGTCAAAAAAGCCATTTAAGCCTTTTCACAGTGAGATCTATGCGATATGGCCGAGAAATGTAATTTTGATGTTAACTCCCAAACCGCTGCGCAGAAGTCAACCAAACTTCACCCAATAGTGTATTGTATCACAATCTAGTAGTTACATGTGGAAATTTGGTTCTAGGTCATTTGATTTGAGCGCAATTCTCAAACTTAGGTCAAAAAAGCCATTTAAGCCTTTTCACAGTGAGATCTATGCGATATGGCCGAGAAATGTAATTTTGATGTTAACTCCCAAACCGCTGCGCAGAAGTAAACCAAACTTCACCCAATAGTGTATTTTATCATAATCTAGTAGTTACATTTGGAAATTTAGTTCTAGGACATTTGGTTTGAGCGCAATCTTCAAACTTAATTAAAAAAAGTCATTTAAGCCTTTTCACAGTGAGATCTATGCGATATGGCCGAGAAATGTAATTTTGATGTTCACTCCCAAACCGCTGCGCAGAAGTCAACCAAACTTCACCCAATAGTGTATTGTATCACAATCTAGTAGTTACATGTAGAAATTTGGTTCTAGGACATTTGATTTGAGCGCAATCCTCAAACTTAGGTCAAAAAAGCCATTTAAGCCTTTTCACAGTGAGATCTATATGATATGGCCGAGAAATGTAATTTTGATGTTAACTCCCAAACCGCTGCGCAGAAGTCAACCAAACTTCACCCAATAGTGTATTTTATTACAATCTAGTAGTTACATTTGGAAATTTAGTTTTAGGACATTTGGTTTGAGCGCAATCTTCAAACTTAATTAAAAAAAGTCATTTAAGCCTTTTCACAGTGAGATCTATGCGATATGGACGAGAAATGTAATTTTGATGTTAACTCCCAAACCGCTGCGCAGAAGTCAACCAAACTTCACCCAATAGTGTATTTTATCACAATCTAGTAGTTACATTTGGAAATTTAGTTCTAGAACATTTGGTTTGAGCGCAATCATCAAACTTAGGTCAAAAAAGCCATTTAAGCCTTTTCACAGTGAGATCTATGCGATATGGCTGAGAAATGTAATTTTGATGTTAACTCCCAAACCGCTGCGCAGAAGTCAACCAAACTTCACCCAATAGTGTATTTTATCACAATCTAGTAGTTACATTTGGAAATTTAGTTTTAGGACATTTGGTTTGAGCGCAATCTTCAAACTTAATTAAAAAAAGTCATTTAAGCCTTTTCACAGTGAGATCTATGCGATATGGCCTAGAAATGTAATTTTGATGTTCACTCCCAAACAGCTGCGCAGAAGTCAACCAAACTTCACCCATTAGTGTATTGTATCACAATCTAGTAGTTACATGTGGAAATTTGGTTCTAGGACATTTGATTTGAGCGCAATCCTCAAACTTAGGTCAAAAAAGCCATTTAAGCCTTTTCACAGTGAGATCTATGCGATATGGCCGAGAAATGTAATTTCGATGTTAACTCCCAAACCGCTGCGCAGAAGTAAACCAAACTTCACCCAATAGTGTATTGTATCACAATCTAGTAGTTACATGTGGAAATTTGGTTCTAGGACATTTGATTTGAGCGCAATCCTCAAACTTAGGTCAAAAAAGCCATTTAAGCCTTTTCACAGTGAGATCTACGCGATATGGCTGAGAATGTAATTTTGATGTTAACTCCCAAACATCTGCGCAGAAGTCAACCAAACTTCACCCAATAGTGTATTGTATCACAATCTAGTAGTTACATTTAGAAATTTCGTTCTAGGACATTTGGTTTGAGCGCAATCATCAAACTTAATTAAAAAAGTCATTTCAGCCTTTTCACAGTGAGATCTATGCGATATTGCCGAGAAATGTAATTTTGATGTTAACTCCCAAACCGCTGCGCAGAAGTCAACCAAACTTCACCCAATAGTGTATTTTATCACAATCTAGTAGTTACATTTAGAAATTTAGTTCTAGGACATTTGATTTGAGCGCAATCCTCAAACTTAGGTCAAAAAAGCCATTTAAGCCTTTTCACAGTGAGATCTATGCGATATGGCCGAGAAATGTAATTTTGATGTTAACTCCCAAACCGCTGCGCAGAAGTCAACCAAACTTCACCCAATAGTGTATTGTATCACAATCTAGTAGTTACATGTGGAAATTTGGTTCTAGGTCATTTGATTTGAGCGCAATTCTCAAACTTAGGTCAAAAAAGCCATTTAAGCCTTTTCACAGTGAGATCTATGCGATATGGCCGAGAAATGTAATTTTGATGTTAACTCCCAAACCGCTGCGCAGAAGTAAACCAAACTTCACCCAATAGTGTATTTTATCATAATCTAGTAGTTACATTTGGAAATTTAGTTCTAGGACATTTGGTTTGAGCGCAATCTTCAAACTTAATTAAAAAAAGTCATTTAAGCCTTTTCACAGTGAGATCTATGCGATATGGCCGAGAAATGTAATTTTGATGTTAACTCCCAAACCGCTGCGCAGAAGTCAACCAAACTTCACCCAATAGTGTATTGTATCACAATCTAGTAGTTACATGTGGAAATTTGGTTCTAGGACATTTGATTTGAGCGCAATTCTCAAACTTAGGTCAAAAAAGCCATTTAAGCCTTTTCACAGTGAGATCTATGCGATATGGCCGAGAAATGTAATTTTGATGTTCACTCCCAAACCGCTGCGCAGAAGTCAACCAAACTTCACCCAATAATGTATTGTATCACAATCTAGTAGTTACATGTAGAAATTTGGTTCTAGGACATTTGATTTGAGCGCAATCCTCAAACTTAGGTCAAAAAAGCCATTTAAGCCTTTTCACAGTGAGATCTATGCGATATGGCCGAGAAATGTAATTTTGATGTTAACTCCCAAACCGCTGCGCAGAAGTCAACCAAACTTCACCCAATAGTGTATTTTATCACAATCTAGTAGTTACATTTGGAAATTTAGTTTTAGGACATTTGGTTTGAGCGCAATCTTCAAACTTAATTAAAAAAAGTAATTTAAGCCTTTTCACAGTGAGATCTATGCGATATGGCCGAGAAATGTAATTTTGATGTTAACTCCCAAACCGCTGCGCAGAAGTCAACCAAACTTCACCCAATAGTGTATTTTATCACAATCTAGTAGTTACATTTGGAAATTTAGTTCTAGAACATTTGGTTTGAGCGCAATCATCAAACTTAGGTCAAAAAAGCCATTTAAGCCTTTTCACAGTGAGATCTATGCGATATGGCTGAGAAATGTAATTTTGATGTTAACTCCCAAACCGCTGCGCAGAAGTCAACCAAACTTCACCCAATAGTGTATTTTATCACAATCTAGTAGTTACATTTGGAAATTTAGTTTTAGGACATTTGGTTTGAGCGCAATCTTCAAACTTAATTAAAAAAGTCATTTCAGCCTTTTCACAGTGAGATCTATGCGATATTGCCGAGAAATGTAATTTTGATGTTAACTCCCAAACCGCTGCGCAGAAGTCAACAAAACTTCACCCAATAGTGTATTTTATCACAATCTAGTAGTTACATTTAGAAATTTAGTTCTAGGACATTTGATTTGAGCGCAATCCTCAAACTTAGGTCAAAAAAGCCATTTAAGCCTTTTCACAGTGAGATCTATGCGATATGGCCGAGAAATGTAATTTTGATGTTAACTCCCAAACCGCTGCGCAGAAGTAAACCAAACTTTACCCAATAGTGTATTGTATCACAATCTAGTAGTTACATGTGGAAATTTGGTTCTAGGACATTTGATTTGAGCGTAATCCTCAAACTTAGGTCAAAAAAGCCATTTAAGCCTTTTCACAGTGAGATGTATGCGATATGGCCGGGAAATGTAATTTTGATGTTAACTCCCAAACCGCTGCGCAGAAGTAAACCAAACTTCACCCAATAGTGTATTGTATCACAATCTAGTAGTTACATGTGGAAATTTGGTTCTAGGACATTTGATTTGAGCGCAATCCTCAAACTTAAGTCAAAAAAGCCATTTAAGCCTTTTCACAGTGAGATCTACGCGATATGGCTGAGAATGTAATTTTGATGTTAACTCCCAAACCGCTGCGCAGAAGTCAACCAAACTTCACCCAATAGTGTATTGTATCACAATCTAGTAGTTACATTTAGAAATTTCGTTCTAGGACATTTGGTTTGAGCGCAATCATCAAACTTAATTAAAAAAGTCATTTCAGCCTTTTCACAGTGAGATCTATGCGATATTGCCGAGAAATGTAATTTTGATGTTAACTCCCAAACCGCTGCGCAGAAGTCAACCAAACTTCACCCATTAGTGTATTGTATCACAATCTAGTAGTTACATGTGGAAATTTGGTTCTAGGACATTTGATTTGAGCGCAATCCTCAAACTTAGGTCAAAAAAGCCATTTAAGCCTTTTCACAGTGAGATCTATGCGATATGGCCGAGAAATGTAATTTCGATGTTAACTCCCAAACCGCTGCGCAGAAGTCAACCAAACTTCACCCAATAGTGTATTGTATCACAATCTAGTAGTTACATGTGGAAATTTGGTTCTAGGACATTTGATTTGAGCGTAATCCTCAAACTTAGGTCAAAAAAGCCATTTAAGCCTTTTCACAGTGAGATGTATGCGATATGGCCGGGAAATGTAATTTTGATGTTAACTCCCAAACCGCTGCGCAGAAGTAAACCAAACTTCACCCAATAGTGTATTGTATCACAATCTAGTAGTTACATGTGGAAATTTGGTTCTAGGACATTTGATTTGAGCGCAATCCTCAAACTTAAGTCAAAAAAGCCATTTAAGCCTTTTCACAGTGAGATCTACGCGATATGGCTGAGAATGTAATTTTGATGTTAACTCCCAAACATCTGCGCAGAAGTCAACCAAACTTCACCCAATAGTGTATTGTATCACAATCTAGTAGTTACATGTGGAAATTTGGTTCTAGGACATTTGATTTGAGCGTAATCCTCAAACTTAGGTCAAAAAAGCCATTTAAGCCTTTTCACAGTGAGATGTATGCGATATGGCCGGGAAATGTAATTTTGATGTTAACTCCCAAACCGCTGCGCAGAAGTAAACCAAACTTCACCCAATAGTGTATTGTATCACAATCTAGTAGTTACATGTGGAAATTTGGTTCTAGGACATTTGATTTGAGCGCAATCCTCAAACTTAAGTCAAAAAAGCCATTTAAGCCTTTTCACAGTGAGATCTACGCGATATGGCTGAGAATGTAATTTTGATGTTAACTCCCAAACCGCTGCGCAGAAGTCAACCAAACTTCACCCAATAGTGTATTGTATCACAATCTAGTAGTTACATTTAGAAATTTCGTTCTAGGACATTTGGTTTGAGCGCAATCATCAAACTTAATTAAAAAAGTCATTTCAGCCTTTTCACAGTGAGATCTATGCGATATTGCCGAGAAATGTAATTTTGATGTTAACTCCCAAACCGCTGCGCAGAAGTCAACCAAACTTCACCCAATAGTGTATTTTATCACAATCTAGTAGTTACATTTAGAAATTTAGTTCTAGTACATTTGGTTTGAGCGCAATCTTCAAACTTAATTTAAAAAAATTCATTTAAGCCTTTTCACAGTGAGATCTATGCGATATGGCCGAGAAATGTAATTTTGATGTTCACTCCCAAACCGCTGCGCAGAAGTCAACCAAACTTCACCCAATAGTGTATTGTATCACAATCTAGTAGTTACATGTGGAAATTTGGTTCTAGGACATTTGATTTGAGCGCAATCCTCAAACTTAGGTCAAAAAAGCCATTTAAGCCTTTTCACAGTGAGATCTATGCGATATGGCCGAGAAATGTAATTTTGATGTTAACTCCCAAACCGCTGCGCAGAAGTCAACCAAACTTCACCCAATAGTGTATTGTATCACAATCTAGTAGTTACATTTGGAAATTTAGTTTTAGGACATTTGGTTTGAGCGCAATCTTCAAACTTAATTAAAAAAAGTCATTTAAGCCTTTTCACAGTGAGATCTATGCGATATGACCGAGAAATGTAATTTTGATGTTAACTCGCAAACCGCTGCGCAGAAGTCAACCAAACTTCACCCAATAGTGTGTTTTATCACAATCTAGTAGTTACATTTGGAAATTTAGTTCTAGAACATTTGGTTTGAGCGCAATCATCAAACTTAGGTCAAAAAAGCCATTTAAGCCTTTTCACAGTGAGATCTATGCGATATGGCTGAGAAATGTAATTTTGATGTTAACTCCCAAACCGCTGCGCAGAAGTCAACCAAACTTCACCCAATAGTGTATTTTATCACAATCTAGTAGTTACATTTGGAAATTTAGTTTTAGGACATTTGGTTTGAGCGCAATCTTCAAACTTAATTAAAAAAAGTCATTTAAGCCTTTTCACAGTGAGATCTATGCGATATGGCCTAGAAATGTAATTTTGATGTTCACTCCCAAACAGCTGCGCAGAAGTCAACCAAACTTCACCCATTAGTGTATTGTATCACAATCTAGTAGTTACATGTGGAAATTTGGTTCTAGGACATTTGATTTGAGCGCAATCCTCAAACTTAGGTCAAAAAAGCCATTTAAGCCTTTTCACAGTGAGATCTATGCGATATGGCCGAGAAATGTAATTTCGATGTTAACTCCCAAACCGCTGCGCAGAAGTAAACCAAACTTCACCCAATAGTGTATTGTATCACAATCTAGTAGTTACATGTGGAAATTTGGTTCTAGGACATTTGATTTGAGCGCAATCCTCAAACTTAGGTCAAAAAAGCCATTTAAGCCTTTTCACAGTGAGATCTACGCGATATGGCTGAGAATGTAATTTTGATGTTAACTCCCAAACATCTGCGCAGAAGTCAACCAAACTTCACCCAATAGTGTATTGTATCACAATCTAGTAGTTACATTTAGAAATTTCGTTCTAGGACATTTGGTTTGAGCGCAATCATCAAACTTAATTAAAAAAGTCATTTCAGCCTTTTCACAGTGAGATCTATGCGATATTGCCGAGAAATGTAATTTTGATGTTAACTCCCAAACCGCTGCGCAGAAGTCAACCAAACTTCACCCAATAGTGTATTTTATCACAATCTAGTAGTTACATTTAGAAATTTAGTTCTAGGACATTTGATTTGAGCGCAATCCTCAAACTTAGGTCAAAAAAGCCATTTAAGCCTTTTCACAGTGAGATCTATGCGATATGGCCGAGAAATGTAATTTTGATGTTAACTCCCAAACCGCTGCGCAGAAGTCAACCAAACTTCACCCAATAGTGTATTGTATCACAATCTAGTAGTTACATGTGGAAATTTGGTTCTAGGTCATTTGATTTGAGCGCAATTCTCAAACTTAGGTCAAAAAAGCCATTTAAGCCTTTTCACAGTGAGATCTATGCGATATGGCCGAGAAATGTAATTTTGATGTTAACTCCCAAACCGCTGCGCAGAAGTAAATCAAACTTCACCCAATAGAGTATTTTATCATAATCTAGTAGTTACATTTGGAAATTTAGTTCTAGGACATTTGGTTTGAGCGCAATCTTCAAACTTAATTAAAAAAAGTCATTTAAGCCTTTTCACAGTGAGATCTATGCGATATGGCCGAGAAATGTAATTTTGATGTTAACTCCCAAACCGCTGCGCAGAAGTCAACCAAACTTCACCCAATAGTGTATTGTATCACAATCTAGTAGTTACATGTGGAAATTTGGTTCTAGGACAATTGATTTGAGCGCAATTCTCAAACTTAGGTCAAAAAAGCCATTTAAGCCTTTTCACAGTGAGATCTATGCGATATGGCCGAGAAATGTAATTTTGATGTTCACTCCCAAACCGCTGCGCAGAAGTCAACCAAACTTCACCCAATAGTGTATTGTATCACAATCTAGTAGTTACATGTAGAAATTTGGTTCTAGGACATTTGATTTGAGCGCAATCCTCAAACTTAGGTCAAAAAAGCCATTTAAGCCTTTTCACAGTGAGATCTATGCGATATGGCCGAGAAATGTAATTTTGATGTTAACTCCCAAACCGCTGCGCAGAAGTCAACCAAACTTCACCCAATAGTGTATTTTATCACAATCTAGTAGTTACATTTGGAAATTTAGTTTTAGGACATTTGGTTTGAGCGCAATCTTCAAACTTAATTAAAAAAAGTAATTTAAGCCTTTTCACAGTGAGATCTATGCGATATGGCCGAGAAATGTAATTTTGATGTTAACTCCCAAACCGCTGCGCAGAAGTCAACCAAACTTCACCCAATAGTGTATTTTATCACAATCTAGTAGTTACATTTGGAAATTTAGTTCTAGAACATTTGGTTTGAGCGCAATCATCAAACTTAGGTCAAAAAAGCCATTTAAGCCTTTTCACAGTGAGATCTATGCGATATGGCTGAGAAATGTAATTTTGATGTTAACTCCCAAACCGCTGCGCAGAAGTCAACCAAACTTCACCCAATAGTGTATTTTATCACAATCTAGTAGTTACATTTGGAAATTTAGTTTTAGGACATTTGGTTTGAGCGCAATCTTCAAACTTAATTAAAAAAAGTCATTTAAGCCTTTTCACAGTGAGATCTATGCGATATGGCCTAGAAATGTAATTTTGATGTTCACTCCCAAACAGCTGCGCAGAAGTCAACCAAACTTCACCCATTAGTGTATTGTATCACAATCTAGTAGTTACATGTGGAAATTTGGTTCTAGGACATTTGATTTGAGCGCAATCCTCAAACTTAGGTCAAAAAAGCCATTTAAGCCTTTTCACAGTGAGATCTATATGATATGGCCGAGAAATGTAATTTTGATGTTAACTCCCAAACCGCTGCGCAGAAGTCAACCAAACTTCACCCAATAGTGTATTTTATTACAATCTAGTAGTTACATTTGGAAATTTAGTTTTAGGACATTTGGTTTGAGCGCAATCTTCAAACTTAATTAAAAAAAGTCATTTAAGCCTTTTCACAGTGAGATCTATGCGATATGGACGAGAAATGTAATTTTGATGTTAACTCCCAAACCGCTGCGCAGAAGTCAACCAAACTTCACCCAATAGTGTATTTTATCACAATCTAGTAGTTACATTTGGAAATTTAGTTCTAGAACATTTGGTTTGAGCGCAATCATCAAACTTAGGTCAAAAAAGCCATTTAAGCCTTTTCACAGTGAGATCTATGCGATATGGCTGAGAAATGTAATTTTGATGTTAACTCCCAAACCGCTGCGCAGAAGTCAACCAAACTTCACCCAATAGTGTATTTTATCACAATCTAGTAGTTACATTTGGAAATTTAGTTTTAGGACATTTGGTTTGAGCGCAATCTTCAAACTTAATTAAAAAAAGTCATTTAAGCCTTTTCACAGTGAGATCTATGCGATATGGCCTAGAAATGTAATTTTGATGTTCACTCCCAAACAGCTGCGCAGAAGTCAACCAAACTTCACCCATTAGTGTATTGTATCACAATCTAGTAGTTACATGTGGAAATTTGGTTCTAGGACATTTGATTTGAGCGCAATCCTCAAACTTAGGTCAAAAAAGCCATTTAAGCCTTTTCACAGTGAGATCTATGCGATATGGCCGAGAAATGTAATTTCGATGTTAACTCCCAAACCGCTGCGCAGAAGTAAACCAAACTTCACCCAATAGTGTATTGTATCACAATCTAGTAGTTACATGTGGAAATTTGGTTCTAGGACATTTGATTTGAGCGCAATCCTCAAACTTAGGTCAAAAAAGCCATTTAAGCCTTTTCACAGTGAGATCTACGCGATATGGCTGAGAATGTAATTTTGATGTTAACTCCCAAACATCTGCGCAGAAGTCAACCAAACTTCACCCAATAGTGTATTGTATCACAATCTAGTAGTTACATTTAGAAATTTCGTTCTAGGACATTTGGTTTGAGCGCAATCATCAAACTTAATTAAAAAAGTCATTTCAGCCTTTTCACAGTGAGATCTATGCGATATTGCCGAGAAATGTAATTTTGATGTTAACTCCCAAACCGCTGCGCAGAAGTCAACCAAACTTCACCCAATAGTGTATTTTATCACAATCTAGTAGTTACATTTAGAAATTTAGTTCTAGGACATTTGATTTGAGCGCAATCCTCAAACTTAGGTCAAAAAAGCCATTTAAGCCTTTTCACAGTGAGATCTATGCGATATGGCCGAGAAATGTAATTTTGATGTTAACTCCCAAACCGCTGCGCAGAAGTCAACCAAACTTCACCCAATAGTGTATTGTATCACAATCTAGTAGTTACATGTGGAAATTTGGTTCTAGGTCATTTGATTTGAGCGCAATTCTCAAACTTAGGTCAAAAAAGCCATTTAAGCCTTTTCACAGTGAGATCTATGCGATATGGCCGAGAAATGTAATTTTGATGTTAACTCCCAAACCGCTGCGCAGAAGTAAATCAAACTTCACCCAATAGAGTATTTTATCATAATCTAGTAGTTACATTTGGAAATTTAGTTCTAGGACATTTGGTTTGAGCGCAATCTTCAAACTTAATTAAAAAAAGTCATTTAAGCCTTTTCACAGTGAGATCTATGCGATATGGCCGAGAAATGTAATTTTGATGTTAACTCCCAAACCGCTGCGCAGAAGTCAACCAAACTTCACCCAATAGTGTATTGTATCACAATCTAGTAGTTACATGTGGAAATTTGGTTCTAGGACAATTGATTTGAGCGCAATTCTCAAACTTAGGTCAAAAAAGCCATTTAAGCCTTTTCACAGTGAGATCTATGCGATATGGCCGAGAAATGTAATTTTGATGTTCACTCCCAAACCGCTGCGCAGAAGTCAACCAAACTTCACCCAATAGTGTATTGTATCACAATCTAGTAGTTACATGTAGAAATTTGGTTCTAGGACATTTGATTTGAGCGCAATCCTCAAACTTAGGTCAAAAAAGCCATTTAAGCCTTTTCACAGTGAGATCTATGCGATATGGCCGAGAAATGTAATTTTGATGTTAACTCCCAAACCGCTGCGCAGAAGTCAACCAAACTTCACCCAATAGTGTATTTTATCACAATCTAGTAGTTACATTTGGAAATTTAGTTTTAGGACATTTGGTTTGAGCGCAATCTTCAAACTTAATTAAAAAAAGTAATTTAAGCCTTTTCACAGTGAGATCTATGCGATATGGCCGAGAAATGTAATTTTGATGTTAACTCCCAAACCGCTGCGCAGAAGTCAACCAAACTTCACCCAATAGTGTATTTTATCACAATCTAGTAGTTACATTTGGAAATTTAGTTCTAGAACATTTGGTTTGAGCGCAATCATCAAACTTAGGTCAAAAAAGCCATTTAAGCCTTTTCACAGTGAGATCTATGCGATATGGCTGAGAAATGTAATTTTGATGTTAACTCCCAAACCGCTGCGCAGAAGTCAACCAAACTTCACCCAATAGTGTATTTTATCACAATCTAGTAGTTACATTTGGAAATTTAGTTTTAGGACATTTGGTTTGAGCGCAATCTTCAAACTTAATTAAAAAAAGTCATTTAAGCCTTTTCACAGTGAGATCTATGCGATATGGCCTAGAAATGTAATTTTGATGTTCACTCCCAAACAGCTGCGCAGAAGTCAACCAAACTTCACCCATTAGTGTATTGTATCACAATCTAGTAGTTACATGTGGAAATTTGGTTCTAGGACATTTGATTTGAGCGCAATCCTCAAACTTAGGTCAAAAAAGCCATTTAAGCCTTTTCACAGTGAGATCTATGCGATATGGCCGAGAAATGTAATTTTGATGTTAACTCCCAAACCGCTGCGCAGAAGTAAACCAAACTTCACCCATTAGTGTATTGTATCACAATCTAGTAGTTACATGTGGAAATTTGGTTCTAGGACATTTGATTTGAGCGCAATCCTCAAACTTAGGTCAAAAAAGCCATTTAAGCCTTTTCACAGTGAGATCTACGCGATATGGCTGAGAATGTAATTTTGATGTTAACTCCCAAACCGCTGCGCAGAAGTAAACCAAACTTCACCCAATAGTGAATTGTATCACAATCTAGTAGTTACATTTAGAAATTTCGTTCTAGGACATTTGGTTTGAGCGCAATCATCAAACTTAATTAAAAAAGTCATTTCAGCCTTTTCACAGTGAGATCTATGCGATATTGCCGAGAAATGTAATTTTGATGTTAACTCCCAAACCGCTGCGCAGAAGTCAACCAAACTTCACCTAATAGTGTATTTTATCACAATCTAGTAGTTACATTTAGAAATTTATTTCTAGGACATTTGATTTGAGCGCAATCCTCAAACTTAGGTCAAAAAAGCCATTTAAGCCTTTTCACAGTGAGATCTATGCGATATGGCCGAGAAATGTAATTTTGATGTTAACTCCCAAACCGCTGCGCAGAAGTAAACCAAACTTCACCCAATAGTGTATTGTATCACAATCTAGTAGTTACATGTGGAAATTTGGTTCTAGGTCATTTGATTTGAGCGCAATTCTCAAACTTAGGTCAAAAAAGCCATTTAAGCCTTTTCACAGTGAGATCTATGCGATATGGCCGAGAAATGTAATTTTGATGTTAACTCCCAAACCGCTGCGCAGAAGTAAACCAAACTTCACCCAATAGTGTATTTTATCATAATCTAGTAGTTACATTTGGAAATTTAGTTCTAGGACATTTGGTTTGAGCGCAATCTTCAAACTTAATTAAAAAAAGTCATTTAAGCCTTTTCACAGTGAGATCTATGCGATATGGCCGAGAAATGTAATTTTGATGTTAACTCCCAAACCGCTGCGCAGAAGTCAACCAAACTTCACCCAATAGTGTATTGTATCACAATCTAGTAGTTACATGTGGAAATTTGGTTCTAGGACATTTGATTTGAGCGCAATTCTCAAACTTAGGTCAAAAAAGCCATTTAAGCCTTTTCACAGTGAGATCTATGCGATATGGCCGAGAAATGTAATTTTGATGTTCACTCCCAAACCGCTGCGCAGAAGTCAACCAAACTTCACCCAATAGTGTATTGTATCACAATCTAGTAGTTACATGTAGAAATTTGGTTCTAGGACATTTGATTTGAGCGCAATCCTCAAACTTAGGTCAAAAAAGCCATTTAAGCCTTTTCACAGTGAGATCTATGCGATATGGCCGAGAAATGTAATTTTGATGTTAACTCCCAAACCGCTGCGCAGAAGTCAACCAAACTTCACCCAATAGTGTATTTTATCACAATCTAGTAGTTACATTTGGAAATTTAGTTTTTGGACATTTGGTTTGAGCGCAATCTTCAAACTTAATTAAAAAAAGTCATTTAAGCCTTTTCACAGTGAGATCTATGCGATATGGCCGAGAAATGTAATTTTGATGTTAACTCCCAAACCGCTGCGCAGAAGTCAACCAAACTTCACCCAATAGTGTATTTTATCACAATCTAGTAGTTACATTTGGAAATTTAGTTTTAGGACATTTGGTTTGAGCGCAATCTTCAAACTTAATTTAAAAAAGTCATTTAAGCCTTTTCACAGTGAGATCTATGCGATATGGCCGAGAAATGTAATTTTGATGTTAACTCCCAAACCGCTGCGCAGAAGTCAACCAAACTTCACCCAATAGTGTATTTTATCACAATCTAGTAGTTACATTTGGAAATTTAGTTCTAGGACATTTGGTTTGAGCGCAATCATCAAACTTAGGTCAAAAAAGCCATTTAAGCCTTTTCACAGTGAGATCTATGCGATATGGCTGAGAAATGTAATTTTGATGTTAACTCCTAAACCGCTGCGCAGAAGTCAACCAAACTTCACCCAATAGTGTATTTTATCACAATCTAGTAGTTACATTTGGAAATTTAGTTTTAGGACATTTGGTTTGAGCGCAATCTTCAAACTTAATTAAAAAAAGTCATTTAAGCCTTTTCACAGTGAGATCTATGCGATATGGCCTAGAAATGTACTTTTGATGTTCACTCCCAAACAGCTGCGCAGAAGTCAACCAAACTTCACCCATTAGTGTATTGTATCACAATCTAGTAGTTACATGTGGAAATTTGGTTCTAGGACATTTGATTTGAGCGCAATCCTCAAACTTAGGTCAAAAAAGCCATTTAAGCCTTTTCACAGTGAGATCTATGCGATATGGCCGAGAAATGTAATTTTGATGTTAACTCCCAAACCGCTGCGCAGAAGTAAACCAAACTTCACCCAATAGTGTATTGTATCACAATCTAGTAGTTACATGTGGAAATTTGGTTCTAGGTCATTTGATTTGAGCGCAATTCTCAAACTTAGGTCAAAAAAGCCATTTAAGCCTTTTCACAGTGAGATCTATGCGATATGGCCGAGAAATGTAATTTTGATGTTAACTCCCAAACCGCTGCGCAGAAGTAAACCAAACTTCACCCAATAGTGTATTTTATCATAATCTAGTAGTTACATTTGGAAATTTAGTTCTAGGACATTTGGTTTGAGCGCAATCTTCAAACTTAATTAAAAAAAGTCATTTAAGCCTTTTCACAGTGAGATCTATGCGATATGGCCGAGAAATGTAATTTTGATGTTAACTCCCAAACCGCTGCGCAGAAGTCAACCAAACTTCACCCAATAGTGTATTGTATCACAATCTAGTAGTTACATGTGGAAATTTGGTTCTAGGACATTTGATTTGAGCGCAATTCTCAAACTTAGGTCAAAAAAGCCATTTAAGCCTTTTCACAGTGAGATCTATGCGATATGGCCGAGAAATGTAATTTTGATGTTCACTCCCAAACCGCTGCGCAGAAGTCAACCAAACTTCACCCAATAGTGTATTGTATCACAATCTAGTAGTTACATGTGGAAATTTGGTTCTAGGACATTTGATTTGAGCGCAATCCTCAAACTTAGGTCAAAAAAGCCATTTAAGCCTTTTCACAGTGAGATCTATGCGATATGGCTGAAAAATGTAATTTTGATGTTAACTCCCAAACCGCTGCGCAGAAGTCAACCAAACTTCACCCAATAGTGTATTGTATCACAATCTAGTAGTTACATTTGGAAATTTCGTTCTAGGACATTTGGTTTGAGCGCAATCTTCAAACTTAATTAAAAAAGTCATTTAAGCCTTTTCACAGTGAGATCTATGCGATATGGCCGAGAAATGTAATTTTGATGTTCACTCCCAAACCGCTGCCTAGAAGTCAACCAAACTTCACCCAATAGTGTATTGTATCACAATCTAGTAGTTACATGTGGAAATTTGGTTCTAGGACATTTGATTTGAGCGCAATCCTCAAACTTAGGTCAAAAAAGCCATTTAAGCCTTTTCACAGTGAGATCTATGCGATATGGCCGAGAAATGTAATTTTGATGTTAACTCCCAAACCGCTGCGCAGATGTCAACCAAACTTCACCCAATAGTGTATTTTATCACAATCTAGTAGTTACATTTGGAAATTTAGTTTTAGGACATTTGGTTTGAGCGCAATCTTCAAACTTAATTAAAAAAAGTCATTTAAGCCTTTTCACAGTGAGATCTATGCGATATGGCCTAGAAATGTAATTTTGATGTTCACTCCCAAACAGCTGCGCAGAAGTCAACCAAACTTCACCCATTAGTGTATTGTATCACAATCTAGTAGTTACATGTGGAAATTTGGTTCTAGGACATTTGATTTGAGCGCAATCCTCAAACTTAGGTCAAAAAAGCCATTTAAGCCTTTTCACAGTGAGATCTATGCGATATGGCCGAGAAATGTAATTTTGATGTTAACTCCCAAACCGCAGCGCAGAAGTAAACCAAACTTTACCCAATAGTGTATTGTATCACAATCTAGTAGTTACATGTGGAAATTTGGTTCTAGGACATTTGATTTGAGCGTAATCCTCAAACTTAGGTCAAAAAAGCCATTTAAGCCTTTTCACAGTGAGATCTATGCGATATGGCCGAGAAATGTAATTTTGATGTTAACTCCCAAACCGCTGCGCAGAAGTAAACCAAACTTCACCCAATAGTGTATTGTATCACAATCTAGTAGTTACATGTGGAAATTTGGTTCTAGGACATTTGATTTGAGCGCAATCCTCAAACTTAAGTCAAAAAAGCCATTTAAGCCTTTTCACAGTGAGATCTACGCGATATGGCTGAGAATGTAATTTTGATGTTAACTCCCAAACCGCTGCGCAGAAGTCAACCAAACTTCACCCAATAGTGTATTGTATCACAATCTAGTAGTTACATTTGGAAATTTCGTTCTAGGACATTTGGTTTGAGCGCAATCTTCAAACTTAATTAAAAAAGTCATTTAAGCCTTTTCACAGTGAGATCTATGCGATATGGCCGAGAAATGTAATTTTGATGTTCACTCCCAAACCGCTGCGCAGAAGTCAACCAAACTTCACCCAATAGTGTATTTTATCACAATCTAGTAGTTACATTTGGAAATTTAGTTTTAGGACATTTGGTTTGAGCGCAATCTTCAAACTTAATTAAAAAAAGTCATTTAAGCCTTTTCACAGTGAGATCTATGCGATATGGCCTAGAAATGTAATTTTGATGTTCACTCCCAAACCGCTGCGCAGAAGTCAACCAAACTTCACCCAATAGTGTATTGTATCACAATCTAGTAGTTACATGTAGAAATTTGGTTCTAGGACATTTGATTTGAGCGCAATCCTCAAACTTAGGTCAAAAAAGCCATTTAAGCCTTTTCACAGTGAGATCTATGCGATATGGCCGAGAAATGTAATTTTGATGTTAACTCCCAAACCGCTGCGCAGAAGTCAACCAAACTTCACCCAATAGTGTATTTTATCACAATCTAGTAGTTACATTTGGAAATTTAGTTTTAGGACATTTGGTTTGAGCGCAATCTTCAAACTTAATTAAAAAAAGTCATTTAAGCCTTTTCACAGTGAGATCTATGCGATATGGCCGAGAAATGTAATTTTGATGTTAACTCCCAAACCGCTGCGCAGAAGTCAACCAAACTTCACCCAATAGTGTATTTTATCACAATCTAGTAGTTACATTTGGAAATTTAGTTCTAGAACATTTGGTTTGAGCGCAATCATCAAACTTAGGTCAAAAAAGCCATTTAAGCCTTTTCACAGTGAGATCTATGCGATATGGCTGAGAAATGTAATTTTGATGTTAACTCCCAAACCGCTGCGCAGAAGTCAACCAAACTTCACCCAATAGTGTATTTTATCACAATCTAGTAGTTACATTTGGAAATTTAGTTTTAGGACATTTGGTTTGAGCGCAATCTTCAAACTTAATTAAAAAAAGTCATTTAAGCCTTTTCACAGTGAGATCTATGCGATATGGCCTAGAAATGTAATTTTGATGTTCACTCCCAAACAGCTGCGCAGAAGTCAACCAAACTTCACCCATTAGTGTATTGTATCACAATCTAGTAGTTACATGTGGAAATTTGGTTCTAGGACATTTGATTTGAGCGCAATCCTCAAACTTAGGTCAAAAAAGCCATTTAAGCCTTTTCACAGTGAGATCTATGCGATATGGCCGAGAAATGTAATTTTGATGTTAACTCCCAAACCGCTGCGCAGAAGTAAACCAAACTTCACCCATTAGTGTATTGTATCACAATCTAGTAGTTACATGTGGAAATTTGGTTCTAGGACATTTGATTTGAGCGCAATCCTCAAACTTAGGTCAAAAAAGCCATTTAAGCCTTTTCACAGTGAGATCTACGCGATATGGCTGAGAATGTAATTTTGATGTTAACTCCCAAACCGCTGCGCAGAAGTAAACCAAACTTCACCCAATAGTGAATTGTATCACAATCTAGTAGTTACATTTAGAAATTTCGTTCTAGGACATTTGATTTGAGCGCAATCATCAAACTTAATTAAAAAAGTCATTTCAGCCTTTTCACAGTGAGATCTATGCGATATGGCCGAGAAATGTAATTTTGATGTTAACTCCCAAACCGCTGCGCAGAAGTCAACCAAACTTCACCCAATAGTGTATTTTATTACAATCTAGTAGTTACATTTGGAAATTTAGTTTTAGGACATTTGGTTTGAGCGCAATCTTCAAACTTAATTAAAAAAAGTCATTTAAGCCTTTTCACAGTGAGATCTATGCGATATGGCCGAGAAATGTAATTTTGATGTTAACTCCCAAACCGCTGCGCAGAAGTCAACCAAACTTCACCCAATAGTGTATTTTATCACAATCTAGTAGTTACATTTGGAAATTTAGTTCTAGAACATTTGGTTTGAGCGCAATCATCAAACTTAGGTCAAAAAAGCCATTTAAGCCTTTTCACAGTGAGATCTATGCGATATGGCTGAGAAATGTAATTTTGATGTTAACTCCCAAACCGCTGCGCAGAAGTCAACCAAACTTCACCCAATAGTGTATTTTATCACAATCTAGTAGTTACATTTGGAAATTTAGTTTTAGGACATTTGGTTTGAGCGCAATCTTCAAACTTAATTAAAAAAAGTCATTTAAGCCTTTTCACAGTGAGATCTATGCGATATGGCCTAGAAATGTAATTTTGATGTTCACTCCCAAACAGCTGCGCAGAAGTCAACCAAACTTCACCCATTAGTGTATTGTATCACAATCTAGTAGTTACATGTGGAAATTTGGTTCTAAGACATTTGATTTGAGCGCAATCCTCAAACTTAGGTCAAAAAAGCCATTTAAGCCTTTTCACAGTGAGATCTATGCGATATGGCCGAGAAATGTAATTTTGATGTTAACTCCCAAACCGCTGCGCAGAAGTAAACCAAACTTTACCCAATAGTGTATTGTATCACAATCTAGTAGTTACATGTGGAAATTTGGTTCTAGGACATTTGATTTGAGCGCAATCCTCAAACTTAGGTCAAAAAAGCCATTTGAGCCTTTTCACAGTGAGATCTATGCGATATGGCCGAGAAATGTAATTTTGATGTTAACTCCCAAACCGCTGCGCAGATGTCAACCAAACTTCACCCAATAGTGTATTTTATCACAATCTAGTAGTTACATTTGGAAATTTAGTTTTAGGACATTTGGTTTGAGCGCAATCTTCAAACTTAATTAAAAAAAGTCATTTAAGCCTTTTCACAGTGAGATCTATGCGATATGGCCTAGAAATGTAATTTTGATGTTCACTCCCAAACAGCTGCGCAGAAGTCAACCAAACTTCACCCATTAGTGTATTGTATCACAATCTAGTAGTTACATGTGGAAATTTGGTTCTAGGACATTTGATTTGAGCGCAATCCTCAAACTTAGGTCAAAAAAGCCATTTAAGCCTTTTCACAGTGAGATCTATGCGATATGGCCGAGAAATGTAATTTTGATGTTAACTCCCAAACCGCAGCGCAGAAGTAAACCAAACTTTACCCAATAGTGTATTGTATCACAATCTAGTAGTTACATGTGGAAATTTGGTTCTAGGACATTTGATTTGAGCGTAATCCTCAAACTTAGGTCAAAAAAGCCATTTAAGCCTTTTCACAGTGAGATCTATGCGATATGGCCGAGAAATGTAATTTTGATGTTAACTCCCAAACCGCTGCGCAGAAGTAAACCAAACTTCACCCAATAGTGTATTGTATCACAATCTAGTAGTTACATGTGGAAATTTGGTTCTAGGACATTTGATTTGAGCGCAATCCTCAAACTTAAGTCAAAAAAGCCATTTAAGCCTTTTCACAGTGAGATCTACGCGATATGGCTGAGAATGTAATTTTGATGTTAACTCCCAAACCGCTGCGCAGAAGTCAACCAAACTTCACCCAATAGTGTATTGTATCACAATCTAGTAGTTACATTTGGAAATTTCGTTCTAGGACATTTGGTTTGAGCGCAATCTTCAAACTTAATTAAAAAAGTCATTTAAGCCTTTTCACAGTGAGATCTATGCGATATGGCCGAGAAATGTAATTTTGATGTTCACTCCCAAACCGCTGCGCAGAAGTCAACCAAACTTCACCCAATAGTGTATTTTATCACAATCTAGTAGTTACATTTGGAAATTTAGTTTTAGGACATTTGGTTTGAGCGCAATCTTCAAACTTAATTAAAAAAAGTCATTTAAGCCTTTTCACAGTGAGATCTATGCGATATGGCCTAGAAATGTAATTTTGATGTTCACTCCCAAACAGCTGCGCAGAAGTCAACCAAACTTCACCCATTAGTGTATTGTATCACAATCTAGTAGTTACATGTGGAAATTTGGTTCTAGGACATTTGATTTGAGCGCAATCCTCAAACTTAAGTCAAAAAAGCCATTTAAGCCTTTTCACAGTGAGATCTACGCGATATGGCTGAGAATGTAATCTTGATGTTAACTCCCAAACCGCTGCGCAGAAGTCAACCAAACTTCACCCAATAGTGTATTGTATCACAATCTAGTAGTTACATTTAGAAATTTCGTTCTAGGACATTTGGTTTGAGCGCAATCATCAAACTTAATTAAAAAAGTCATTTCAGCCTTTTCACAGTGAGATCTATGCGATATTGCCGAGAAATGTAATTTTGATGTTAACTCCCAAACCGCTGCGCAGAAGTCAACCAAACTTCACCCAATAGTGTATTTTATCACAATCTAGTAGTTACATTTAGAAATTTAGTTCTAGGACATTTGGTTTGAGCGCAATCTTCAAACTTAATTTAAAAAAAATCATTTAAGCCTTTTCACAGTGAGATCTATGCGATATGGCCGAGAAATGTAATTTTGATGTTCACTCCCAAACCGCTGCGCAGAAGTCAACCAAACTTCACCCAATAGTGTATTGTATCACAATCTAGTAGTTACATGTGGAAATTTGGTTCTAGGACATTTGATTTGAGCGCAATCCTCAAACTTAGGTCAAAAAAGCCATTTAAGCCTTTTCACAGTGAGATCTATGCGATATGGCCGAGAAATGTAATTTTGATGTTAACTCCCAAACCGCTGCGCAGAAGTCAACCAAACTTCACCCAATAGTGTATTGTATCACAATCTAGTAGTTACATGTGGAAATTTGGTTCTAGGTCATTTGATTTGAGCGCAATTCTCAAACTTAGGTCAAAAAAGCCATTTAAGCCTTTTCACAGTGAGATCTATGCGATATGGCCGAGAAATGTAATTTTGATGTTAACTCCCAAACCGCTGCGCAGAAGTAAACCAAACTTCACCCAATAGTGTATTTTATCATAATCTAGTAGTTACATTTGGAAATTTAGTTCTAGGACATTTGGTTTGAGCGCAATCTTCAAACTTAATTAAAAAAAGTCATTTAAGCCTTTTCACAGTGAGATCTATGCGATATGGCCGAGAAATGTAATTTTGATGTTCACTCCCAAACCGCTGCGCAGAAGTCAACCAAACTTCACCCAATAGTGTATTGTATCACAATCTAGTAGTTACATGTAGAAATTTGGTTCTAGGACATTTGATTTGAGCGCAATCCTCAAACTTAGGTCAAAAAAGCCATTTAAGCCTTTTCACAGTGAGATCTATGCGATATGGCCGAGAAATGTAATTTTGATGTTAACTCCCAAACCGCTGCGCAGAAGTCAACCAAACTTCACCCAATAGTGTATTTTATTACAATCTAGTAGTTACATTTGGAAATTTAGTTTTAGGACATTTGGTTTGAGCGCAATCTTCAAACTTAATTAAAAAAAGTCATTTAAGCCTTTTCACAGTGAGATCTATGCGATATGGCCGAGAAATGTAATTTTGATGTTAACTCCCAAACCGCTGCGCAGAAGTCAACCAAACTTCACCCAATAGTGTATTTTATCACAATCTAGTAGTTACATTTGGAAATTTAGTTCTAGAACATTTGGTTTGAGCGCAATCATCAAACTTAGGTCAAAAAAGCCATTTAAGCCTTTTCACAGTGAGATCTATGCGATATGGCTGAGAAATGTAATTTTGATGTTAACTCCCAAACCGCTGCGCAGAAGTCAACCAAACTTCACCCAATAGTGTATTTTATCACAATCTAGTAGTTACATTTGGAAATTTAGTTTTAGGACATTTGGTTTGAGCGCAATCTTCAAACTTAATTAAAAAAAGTCATTTAAGCCTTTTCACAGTGAGATCTATGCGATATGGCCTAGAAATGTAATTTTGATGTTCACTCCCAAACAGCTGCGCAGAAGTCAACCAAACTTCACCCATTAGTGTATTGTATCACAATCTAGTAGTTACATGTGGAAATTTGGTTCTAAGACATTTGATTTGAGCGCAATCCTCAAACTTAGGTCAAAAAAGCCATTTAAGCCTTTTCACAGTGAGATCTATGCGATATGGCCGAGAAATGTAATTTTGATGTTAACTCCCAAACCGCTGCGCAGAAGTAAACCAAACTTTACCCAATAGTGTATTGTATCACAATCTAGTAGTTACATGTGGAAATTTGGTTCTAGGACATTTGATTTGAGCGTAATCCTCAAACTTAGGTCAAAAAAGCCATTTAAGCCTTTTCACAGTGAGATCTATGCGATATGGCCGAGAAATGTAATTTCGATGTTAACTCCCAAACCGCTGCGCAGAAGTAAACCAAACTTCACCCAATAGTGTATTGTATCACAATCTAGTAGTTACATGTGGAAATTTGGTTCTAGGACATTTGATTTGAGCGCAATCCTCAAACTTAGGTCAAAAAAGCCATTTAAGCCTTTTCACAGTGAGATCTACGCGATATGGCTGAGAATGTAATTTTGATGTTAACTCCCAAACATCTGCGCAGAAGTCAACCAAACTTCACCCAATAGTGTATTGTATCACAATCTAGTAGTTACATTTAGAAATTTCGTTCTAGGACATTTGGTTTGAGCGCAATCATCAAACTTAATTAAAAAAGTCATTTCAGCCTTTTCACAGTGAGATCTATGCGATATTGCCGAGAAATGTAATTTTGATGTTAACTCCCAAACCGCTGCGCAGAAGTCAACCAAACTTCACCCAATAGTGTATTTTATCACAATCTAGTAGTTACATTTGGAAATTTAGTTCTAGGACATTTGGTTTGAGCGCAATCTTCAAACTTAATTAAAAAAAGTCATTTAAGCCTTTTCACAGTGAGATCTATGCGATATGGCCGAGAAATGTAATTTTGATGTTAACTCCCAAACCGCTGCGCAGAAGTCAACCAAACTTCACCCAATAGTGTATTGTATCACAATCTAGTAGTTACATGTGGAAATTTGGTTCTAGGACATTTGATTTGAGCGCAATTCTCAAACTTAGGTCAAAAAAGCCATTTAAGCCTTTTCACAGTGAGATCTATGCGATATGGCCGAGAAATGTAATTTTGATGTTCACTCCCAAACCGCTGCGCAGAAGTCAACCAAACTTCACCCAATAGTGTATTGTATCACAATCTAGTAGTTACATGTAGAAATTTGGTTCTAGGACATTTGATTTGAGCGCAATCCTCAAACTTAGGTCAAAAAAGCCATTTAAGCCTTTTCACAGTGAGATCTATGCGATATGGCCGAGAAATGTAATTTTGATGTTAACTCCCAAACCGCTGCGCAGAAGTCAACCAAACTTCACCCAATAGTGTATTTTATCACAATCTAGTAGTTACATTTGGAAATTTAGTTTTAGGACATTTGGTTTGAGCGCAATCTTCAAACTTAATTAAAAAAAGTAATTTAAGCCTTTTCACAGTGAGATCTATGCGATATTGCCGAGAAATGTAATTTTGATGTTAACTCCCAAACCGCTGCGCAGAAGTCAACTAAACTTCACCCAATAGTGTATTGTATCACAATCTAGTAGTTACATTTAGAAATTTCGTTCTAGGACATTTGGTTTGAGCGCAATCATCAAACTTAATTAAAAAAGTCATTTCAGCCTTTTCACAGTGAGATCTATGCGATATTGCCGAGAAATGTAATTTTGATGTTAACTCCCAAACCGCTGTGCAGAAGTCAACCAAACTTCACCCAATAGTGTATTTTATCACAATCTAGTAGTTACATTTAGAAATTTAGTTCTAGGACATTTGATTTGAGCGCAATCCTCAAACTTAGGTCAAAAAAGCCATTTAAGCCTTTTCACAGTGAGATCTATGCGATATGGCCGAGAAATGTAATTTTGATGTTAACTCCCAAACCGCTGCGCAGAAGTCAACCAAACTTCACCCAATAGTGTATTGTATCACAATCTAGTAGTTACATGTGGAAATTTGGTTCTAGGTCATTTGATTTGAGCGCAATTCTCAAACTTAGGTCAAAAAAGCCATTTAAGCCTTTTCACAGTGAGATCTATGCGATATGGCCGAGAAATGTAATTTTGATGTTAACTCCCAAACCGCTGCGCAGAAGTAAACCAAACTTCACCCAATAGTGTATTTTATCATAATCTAGTAGTTACATTTGGAAATTTAGTTCTAGGACATTTGGTTTGAGCGCAATCTTCAAACTTAATTAAAAAAAGTCATTTAAGCCTTTTCACAGTGAGATCTATGCGATATGGCCGAGAAATGTAATTTTGATGTTAACTCCCAAACCGCTGCGCAGAAGTCAACCAAACTTCACCCAATAGTGTATTGTATCACAATCTAGTAGTTACATGTGGAAATTTGGTTCTAGGACATTTGATTTGAGCGCAATTCTCAAACTTAGGTCAAAAAAGCCATTTAAGCCTTTTCACAGTGAGATCTATGCGATATGGCCGAGAAATGTAATTTTGATGTTCACTCCCAAACCGCTGCGCAGAAGTCAACCAAACTTCACCCAATAGTGTATTGTATCACAATCTAGTAGTTACATGTAGAAATTTGGTTCTAGGACATTTGATTTGAGCGCAATCCTCAAACTTAGGTCAAAAAAGCCATTTAAGCCTTTTCACAGTGAGATCTATGCGATATGGCCGAGAAATGTAATTTTGATGTTAACTCCCAAACCGCTGCGCAGAAGTCAACCAAACTTCACCCAATAGTGTATTTTATCACAATCTAGTAGTTACATTTGGAAATTTAGTTTTAGGACATTTGGTTTGAGCGCAATCTTCAAACTTAATTAAAAAAAGTAATTTAAGCCTTTTCACAGTGAGATCTATGCGATATGGCCGAGAAATGTAATTTTGATGTTAACTCCCAAACCGCTGCGCAGAAGTCAACCAAACTTCACCCAATAGTGTATTTTATCACAATCTAGTAGTTACATTTGGAAATTTAGTTCTAGAACATTTGGTTTGAGCGCAATCATCAAACTTAGGTCAAAAAAGCCATTTAAGCCTTTTCACAGTGAGATCTATGCGATATGGCTGAGAAATGTAATTTTGATGTTAACTCCCAAACCGCTGCGCAGAAGTCAACCAAACTTCACCCAATAGTGTATTTTATCACAATCTAGTAGTTACATTTGGAAATTTAGTTTTAGGACATTTGGTTTGAGCGCAATCTTCAAACTTAATTTAAAAAAATTCATTTAAGCCTTTTCACAGTGAGATCTATGCGATATGGCCGAGAAATGTAATTTTGATGTTCACTCCCAAACCGCTGCGCAGAAGTCAACCAAACTTCACCCAATAGTGTATTGTATCACAATCTAGTAGTAACATGTGGAAATTTGGTTCTAGGACATTTGATTTGAGCGCAATCCTCAAACTTAGGTCAAAAAAGCCATTTAAGCCTTTTCACAGTGAGATCTATGCGATATGGCCGAGAAATGTAATTTTGATGTTAACTCCCAAACCGCTGCGCAGAAGTCAACCAAACTTCACCCAATAGTGTATTGTATCACAATCTAGTAGTTACATGTGGAAATTTGGTTCTAGGTCATTTGATTTGAGCGCAATTCTCAAACTTAGGTCAAAAAAGCCATTTAAGCCTTTTCACAGTGAGATCTATGCGATATGGCCGAGAAATGTAATTTTGATGTTAACTCCCAAACCGCTGCGCAGAGGTAAACCAAACTTCACCCAATAGTGTATTTTATCATAATCTAGTAGTTACATTTGGAAATTTAGTTCTAGGACATTTGGTTTGAGCGCAATCTTCAAACTTAATTAAAAAAAGTCATTTAAGCCTTTTCACAGTGAGATCTATGCGATATGGCCGAGAAATGTAATTTTGATGTTCACTCCCAAACCGCTGCGCAGAAGTCAACCAAACTTCACCCAATAGTGTATTGTATCACAATCTAGTAGTTACATGTAGAAATTTGGTTCTAGGACATTTGATTTGAGCGCAATCCTCAAACTTAGGTCAAAAAAGCCATTTAAGCCTTTTCACAGTGAGATCTATGCGATATGGCCGAGAAATGTAATTTTGATGTTAACTCCCAAACCGCTGCGCAGAAGTCAACCAAACTTCACCCAATAGTGTATTTTATTACAATCTAGTAGTTACATTTGGAAATTTAGTTTTAGGACATTTGGTTTGAGCGCAATCTTCAAACTTAATTAAAAAAAGTCATTTAAGCCTTTTCACAGTGAGATCTATGCGATATGGACGAGAAATGTAATTTTGATGTTAACTCCCAAACCGCTGCGCAGAAGTCAACCAAACTTCACCCAATAGTGTATTTTATCACAATCTAGTAGTTACATTTGGAAATTTAGTTCTAGAACATTTGGTTTGAGCGCAATCATCAAACTTAGGTCAAAAAAGCCATTTAAGCCTTTTCACAGTGAGATCTATGCGATATGGCTGAGAAATGTAATTTTGATGTTAACTCCCAAACCGCTGCGCAGAAGTCAACCAAACTTCACCCAATAGTGTATTTTATCACAATCTAGTAGTTACATTTGGAAATTTAGTTTTAGGACATTTGGTTTGAGCGCAATCTTCAAACTTAATTAAAAAAAGTCATTTAAGCCTTTTCACAGTGAGATCTATGCGATATGGCCTAGAAATGTAATTTTGATGTTCACTCCCAAACAGCTGCGCAGAAGTCAACCAAACTTCACCCATTAGTGTATTGTATCACAATCTAGTAGTTACATGTGGAAATTTGGTTCTAGGACATTTGATTTGAGCGCAATCCTCAAACTTAGGTCAAAAAAGCCATTTAAGCCTTTTCACAGTGAGATCTATGCGATATGGCCGAGAAATGTAATTTCGATGTTAACTCCCAAACCGCTGCGCAGAAGTAAACCAAACTTCACCCAATAGTGTATTGTATCACAATCTAGTAGTTACATGTGGAAATTTGGTTCTAGGACATTTGATTTGAGCGCAATCCTCAAACTTAGGTCAAAAAAGCCATTTAAGCCTTTTCACAGTGAGATCTACGCGATATGGCTGAGAATGTAATTTTGATGTTAACTCCCAAACATCTGCGCAGAAGTCAACCAAACTTCACCCAATAGTGTATTGTATCACAATCTAGTAGTTACATTTAGAAATTTCGTTCTAGGACATTTGGTTTGAGCGCAATCATCAAACTTAATTAAAAAAGTCATTTCAGCCTTTTCACAGTGAGATCTATGCGATATTGCCGAGAAATGTAATTTTGATGTTAACTCCCAAACCGCTGCGCAGAAGTCAACCAAACTTCACCCAATAGTGTATTTTATCACAATCTAGTAGTTACATTTAGAAATTTAGTTCTAGGACATTTGATTTGAGCGCAATCCTCAAACTTAGGTCAAAAAAGCCATTTAAGCCTTTTCACAGTGAGATCTATGCGATATGGCCGAGAAATGTAATTTTGATGTTAACTCCCAAACCGCTGCGCAGAAGTCAACCAAACTTCACCCAAACGTGTATTGTATCACAATCTAGTAGTTACATGTGGAAATTTGGTTCTAGGTCATTTGATTTGAGCGCAATTCTCAAACTTAGGTCAAAAAAGCCATTTAAGCCTTTTCACAGTGAGATCTATGCGATATGGCCGAGAAATGTAATTTTGATGTTAACTCCCAAACCGCTGCGCAGAAGTAAACCAAACTTCACCCAATAGTGTATTTTATCACAATCTAGTAGTTACATTTGGAAATTTAGTTTTAGGACATTTGGTTTGAGCGCAATCTTCAAACTTAATTAAAGAAAGTCATTTAAGCCTTTTCACAGTGAGATCTATGCGATATGGCCGAGAAATGTAATTTTGATGTTAACTCCCAAACCGCTGCGCAGAAGTCAACCAAACTTCACCCAATAGTGTATTGTATCACAATCTAGTAGTTACATGTGGAAATTTGGTTCTAGGACATTTGATTTGAGCGCAATTCTCAAACTTAGGTCAAAAAAGCCATTTAAGCCTTTTCACAGTGAGATCTATGCGATATGGCCGAGAAATGTAATTTTGATGTTCACTCCCAAACCGCTGCGCAGAAGTCAACCAAACTTCACCCAATAGTGTATTGTATCACAATCTAGTAGTTACATGTAGAAATTTGGTTCTAGGACATTTGATTTGAGCGCAATCCTCAAACTTAGGTCAAAAAAGCCATTTAAGCCTTTTCACAGTGAGATCTATGCGATATGGCCGAGAAATGTAATTTTGATGTTAACTCCCAAACCGCTGCGCAGAAGTCAACCAAACTTCACCCAATAGTGTATTTTATCACAATCTAGTAGTTACATTTGGAAATTTAGTTTTAGGACATTTGGTTTGAGCGCAATCTTCAAACTTAATTAAAAAAAGTCATTTAAGCCTTTTCACAGTGAGATCTATGCGATATGGCCTAGAAATGTAATTTTGATGTTCACTCCCAAACAGCTGCGCAGAAGTCAACCAAACTTCACCCATTAGTGTATTGTATCACAATCTAGTAGTTACATGTGGAAATTTGGTTCTAGGACATTTGATTTGAGCGCAATCCTCAAACTTAGGTCAAAAAAGCCATTTAAGCCTTTTCACAGTGAGATCTATGCGATATGGCCGAGAAATGTAATTTTGATGTTAACTCCCAAACCGCTGCGCAGAAGTAAACCAAACTTCACCCATTAGTGTATTGTATCACAATCTAGTAGTTACATGTGGAAATTTGGTTCTAGGACATTTGATTTGAGCGCAATCCTCAAACTTAGGTCAAAAAAGCCATTTAAGCCTTTTCACAGTGAGATCTACGCGATATGGCTGAGAATGTAATTTTGATGTTAACTCCCAAACCGCTGCGCAGAAGTAAACCAAACTTCACCCAATAGTGAATTGTATCACAATCTAGTAGTTACATTTAGAAATTTCGTTCTAGGACATTTGGTTTGAGCGCAATCATCAAACTTAATTAAAAAAGTCATTTCAGCCTTTTCACAGTGAGATCTATGCGATATTGCCGAGAAATGTAATTTTGATGTTAACTCCCAAACCGCTGCGCAGAAGTCAACCAAACTTCACCCAATAGTGTATTTTATCACAATCTAGTAGTTACATTTAGAAATTTAGTTCTAGGACATTTGATTTGAGCGCAATCCTCAAACTTAGGTCAAAAAAGCCATTTAAGCCTTTTCACAGTGAGATCTATGCGATATGGCCGAGAAATGTAATTTTGATGTTAACTCCCAAACCGCTGCGCAGAAGTAAACCAAACTTCACCCAATAGTGTATTGTATCACAATCTAGTAGTTACATGTGGAAATTTGGTTCTAGGTCATTTGATTTGAGCGCAATTCTCAAACTTAGGTCAAAAAAGCCATTTAAGCCTTTTCACAGTGAGATCTATGCGATATGGCCGAGAAATGTAATTTTGATGTTAACTCCCAAACCGCTGCGCAGAAGTAAACCAAACTTCACCCAATAGTGTATTTTATCATAATCTAGTAGTTACATTTGGAAATTTAGTTCTAGGACATTTGGTTTGAGCGCAATCTTCAAACTTAATTAAAAAAAGTCATTTAAGCCTTTTCACAGTGAGATCTATGCGATATGGCCGAGAAATGTAATTTTGATGTTAACTCCCAAACCGCTGCGCAGAAGTCAACCAAACTTCACCCAATAGTGTATTGTATCACAATCTAGTAGTTACATGTGGAAATTTGGTTCTAGGACATTTGATTTGAGCGCAATCCTCAAACTTAGGTCAAAAAAGCCATTTAAGCCTTTTCACAGTGAGATCTATGCGATATGGCCGAGAAATGTAATTTTGATGTTAACTCCCAAACCGCTGCGCAGAAGTCAACCAAACTTCACCCAATAGTGTATTGTATCACAATCTAGTAGTTACATGTGGAAATTTGGTTCTAGGACATTTGATTTGAGCGCAATCCTCAAACTTAGGTCAAAAAAGCCATTTAAGCCTTTTCACAGTGAGATCTATGCGATATGGCCGAGTAATGTAATTTTGATGTTAACTCCCAAACCGCTGCGCAGATGTCAACCAAACTTCACCCAATAGTGTATTTTATCACAATCTAGTAGTTACATTTGGAAATTTAGTTTTAGGACATTTGGTTTGAGCGCAATCTTCAAACTTAATTAAAAAAAGTCATTTAAGCCTTTTCACAGTGAGATCTATGCGATATGGCCTAGAAATGTAATTTTGATGTTCACTCCCAAACAGCTGCGCAGAAGTCAACCAAACTTCACCCATTAGTGTATTGTATCACAATCTAGTAGTTACATGTGGAAATTTGGTTCTAGGACATTTGATTTGAGCGCAATCCTCAAACTTAGGTCAAAAAAGCCATTTAAGCCTTTTCACAGTGAGATCTATGCGATATGGCCGAGAAATGTAATTTTGATGTTAACTCCCAAACCGCTGCGCAGAAGTAAACCAAACTTTACCCAATAGTGTATTGTATCACAATCTAGTAGTTACATGTGGAAATTTGGTTCTAGGACATTTGATTTGAGCGTAATCCTCAAACTTAGGTCATAAAAGCCATTTAAGCCTTTTCACAGTGAGATGTATGCGATATGGCCGGGAAATGTAATTTTGATGTTAACTCCCAAACCGCTGCGCAGAAGTAAACCAAACTTCACCCAATAGTGTATTGTATCACAATCTAGTAGTTACATGTGGAAATTTGGTTCTAGGACATTTGATTTGAGCGCAATCCTCAAACTTAAGTCAAAAAAGCCATTTAAGCCTTTTCACAGTGAGATCTACGCGATATGGCTGAGAATGTAATTTTGATGTTAACTCCCAAACCGCTGCGCAGAAGTCAACCAAACTTCACCCAATAGTGTATTGTATCACAATCTAGTAGTTACATTTAGAAATTTCGTTCTAGGACATTTGGTTTGAGCGCAATCATCAAACTTAATTAAAAAAGTCATTTCAGCCTTTTCACAGTGAGATCTATGCGATATTGCCGAGAAATGTAATTTTGATGTTAACTCCCAAACCGCTGCGCAGAAGTCAACCAAACTTCACCCAATAGTGTATTTTATCACAATCTAGTAGTTACATTTAGAAATTTAGTTCTAGTACATTTGGTTTGAGCGCAATCTTCAAACTTAATTTAAAAAAATTCATTTAAGCCTTTTCACAGTGAGATCTATGCGATATGGCCGAGAAATGTAATTTTGATGTTCACTCCCAAACCGCTGCGCAGAAGTCAACCAAACTTCACCCAATAGTGTATTGTATCACAATCTAGTAGTTACATGTGGAAATTTGGTTCTAGGACATTTGATTTGAGCGCAATCCTCAAACTTAGGTCAAAAAAGCCATTTAAGCCTTTTCACAGTGAGATCTATGCGATATGGCCGAGAAATGTAATTTTGATGTTAACTCCCAAACCGCTGCGCAGAAGTCAACCAAACTTCACCCAATAGTGTATTGTATCACAATCTAGTAGTTACATTTGGAAATTTAGTTTTAGGACATTTGGTTTGAGCGCAATCTTCAAACTTAATTAAAAAAAGTCATTTAAGCCTTTTCACAGTGAGATCTATGCGATATGGCCGAGAAATGTAATTTTGATGTTAACTCCCAAACCGCTGCGCAGAAGTCAACCAAACTTCACCCAATAGTGTGTTTTATCACAATCTAGTAGTTACATTTGGAAATTTAGTTCTAGAACATTTGGTTTGAGCGCAATCATCAAACTTAGGTCAAAAAAGCCATTTAAGCCTTTTCACAGTGAGATCTATGCGATATGGCTGAGAAATGTAATTTTGATATTAACTCCCAAACCGCTGCGCAGAAGTCAACCAAATTCACCCAATAGTGTATTTTATCACAATCTAGTAGTTACATTTGGAAATTTAGTTTTAGGACATTTGGTTTGAGCGCAATCTTCAAACTTAATTAAAAAAAGTCATTTAAGCCTTTTCACAGTGAGATCTATGCGATATGGCCTAGAAATGTAATTTTGATGTTCACTCCCAAACAGCTGCGCAGAAGTCAACCAAACTTCACCCATTAGTGTATTGTATCTGTTAGGGCCTCCGTCCCTCCTTCCTGAGCCCTGCCTCAGGTGAGGGGAGTTGGGCTGATTACAGGTCAGACGGGTGGAGCGGCCACAGCTGAGAGCGGTTAACATCAGCCAGCTTTAAAAGCCCAGCAGACGCACCACCACGTCGCCCGATCAACTCGTCTGGTTCCACCGTCAGTTGTTTCTCGCATTACTTTCATACGCTCTCTGATCACCGGCTCACGACTTGTTTTTTCTCTCGCCCCAGGACCTGTTCTCTGCGCGCCCCTTGTCGGATTCCACGCCTGCCTCCTTCCGAGCTCCCTCGCCTTCACGCCGGCTCAGCCACCCCGAACAGAGCAAGCTACAACAACACCTTTTCCTTGGTGTCGCTAATAAACCATTGCTCATCACAAGTCCTGTTTGTCTGCATTGGGATCCCTTCCTGCTCACGCACATCCTAACAGTTTGATCGGGCCAAAACATGGATCCCGCAGACAACCTCGCCCGCTTGCCTACGTCACTCCTCGATCATCACCAGGCCATAGAAGTGCTCTTCCATAAGGTAACTGACGTCTCCCAGACAATCCAGGCCATCCAGGCACAGCTCACATCGCTTTCTCACTCGCATACGGCCCCGTTACCCCCCGGCCACCCCGCTGCCGTTTCGAGCCTCGCGCCCACTGCTAACCCGGCGTCATCGGCTTCGGGCCGAGAGCCCCACGTTCCCGCACCGGCTCCGTATGGTGGCGACCTCGGAGCATGCCGGACATTTCTAGTGCAGTGTAGCCTGGTATTCGAACAACAGCCATCCACTTACCGGAATGACAGAGCGAGGATAGCATATTTGATTAGCTGTCTTCGCGGCACCGCATTGGAGTGGGCTTCTTCAGTGTGGCAGCAAGATTCCCCCTTGTGCTATTCGTACGCCAGGTTCACCGAAGAAATGAAGAAGATCTTCGATCACCCCGTTCGGGGAAAGGAAGCCGCTAAACGGCTCATGTCAGTGCGCCAGGGAGCCCGCAGCGTTGCAGAATTCGCCATAGAATTCCGAACACTGGCGACGGAGAGCCGATTTAACGACGAGGCGCTACAGGAAGTATTCACCCGTGCGCTAAACGAATCCCTCAAGGATGAACTGGCCACAAGGGAAGCTTCTTCGCTGGATCACGTGATCGCCCTTTCGATCCAGCTGGACAATCGGCTGCGGGAACGAAGGAGACAGCGCCGAGAGCAGCAGGCCGCTCCACCCGCCCGTGTCTCTCTCCCCCGGCCGCTTCCGCCTCCCTTCCCGGCACCAAGCGCTGCGTGTGTGCCCACGGGCGCGCCCCCTGTCGACGACCCGGAGCCCATGCAGCTGGGTCGGGCACGATTAACGCCAGGAGAACGGGAGCGAAGATTCAGAAGCAAATTGTGCATTTACTGCGGGACAGGGGGACATTTCCTTTGTGACTGCCCCGTACGCCCGGGAAGTTCTGGCTCGCCAGTAAAAGAGGGACTGCTTGTGAGCCATATGAGCAACATCCCCTCTTGCCGCCTCCAACTCCCAGTTACCCTCTCCAGGAAGGGCCAGTCGCGCGCCGTCACTGCTTTGGTGGACTGTGGCTCTGATGAAAATTTCATTGACCGAGAACTGGCTAATCAGTTGGGGCTCGCCATGCATGTTCTCTCGACACCTATGCAGACCACGGCGTTGGACGGCCAAATCTTGTTCCGGGTGACCCATCAGACCGAAGCCCTTGACATCCTCGTATCAGGTAATCATAGAGAGGTGAGCCCCTTCCTCGTTTTCAGGAGCCCTCGCTCCCCCCTTGTCCTTGGGCTGCCTTGGTTGAAGAAACATAATCCCACCATTGACTGGTCCCACCCCAAGATAACCGCCTGGAGCTCATATTGCCATGCACACTGTCTTCAGTCTTCATTGATGCCGTCCTGCCCTGTCCCAGAAGCGGAGCCACCCGACCTCTCCAAGGTCCCGGAGTGCTATCGTGATCTTGGGCAAGTGTTCAGTAAGGAACGCGCGGCTTCGCTCCCTCCACATCGCCCGTATGACTGTGCTATCGACCTCCTACCAGGAGCAGCCCTCCCCAGGGGGCGCCTGTTTTCCATCTCTCAACCTGAGAGGGAGGCGATGGAACAGTATGTTAGAGAATCCTTGGCAACGGGCATTATACGGCCGTCCTCTTCCCCGGTGGGCGCGGGGTTCTTCTTCGTGCCGAAAAAAGATGGCGGCTTACGCCCGTGCATTGATTATCGATCCCTGAATGATATCACCGTAAAGAACAAGTATCCGCTCCCGCTCCTCGAGTCTGCATTCACCCCCATCCAGGATGCCACCATTTTCTCCAAACTTGATCTCCGCAACGCCTACCATCTCGTCCGTATCCGTGAGGGAGATGAGTGGAAGACTGCATTCAACACGCCCCTGGGTCACTATGAGTACCTCGTTATGCCATTCGGTCTCACAAACGCCCCTGCCGTCTTCCAAAACCTCGTTAACGATGTCCTCGGGAACCTGATCAACCGGTTCGTGGTGGTCTACCTTGACGACATCCTGGTCTACTCCCGCACCCTCGCCGAACACAAGGAACATGTCCGCCAAGTGCTCCAGCGGTTACTGGAGAACAAGCTCTTTGTGAAGGCAGAAAAATGCGAGTTCCACGTCCCCGAGACTACCTTTCTTGGCTACATCATCGGCAAAGGCCACTTACGAATGGACCCAGCTAAGCTCTCAGCGGTCCTGGATTGGCCTCTTCCCACAGACCGAAAACAGCTCCAGCGCTTCTTGGGCTTTGCGAATTACTACCGCCGGTTCATCCGCAACTACAGTCGGATTGCTGCTCCTCTCACGGCCCTCACCTCCACAGCCACGCCCTTTCGCTGGTCTGATGCTGCCAGCGTAGCCTTCCGCGACCTCAAAGCCCGTTTCACCACTGCTCCTGTGTTACTCAATCCCGACCCGGCACGTCAATTCATTGTTGAAGTCGACGCCTCCGAGGTTGGGGTGGGTGCTGTGTTGTCCCAACGCGGGGCCGACGACAAAGTGCACCCCTGCGCCTATTTTTCCCGCAGGTTGTCCCCAGCCGAACGTAACTACAGCATCGGTGATAGAGAGCTCCTCGCTGTGAAGCTGGCCCTGGAGGAGTGGCGCCACCACCTGGAGGGAGCATCCGTACCATTCCTTGTGCTCACCGATCACAAAAACCTTGAATACCTCAAGTCCGCCAAACGTCTCAATCCACGTCAAGCACGGTGGGCCATGTACTTTTGCCGGTTCAATTTTAATCTGTCCTACATTCCAGGCTCCAAGAATGCAAAACCAGACGCCCTGTCCCGGCAGTTCCAGAAAAGCCAGTCCCAGGAGGAACCCTCGACCATCCTCCCGCCAACCTGCTTCCTTGCCGCCATGGAGTGGGAGATTGAGGGGAAGGTGAAAGAGTCACTCAAGGACCACCCCGACCCTCGTGTGGGGCCACAACCAACCCTCTTTGTTCCTCCAGACCTTCGAGCCCAGGTACTGGAGTGGGCCCATTCTTCTCGTTTGTTTTGCCACCCCGGCATTAGGAGGACGTTGGCGGTGCTGAGACAGCGTTTTTGGTGGCCGACCCTTGTGACGGACACCCGCTCATTCGTCCTTGCATGCACTGTCTGCGCACGCAGCAAGACGACCACCAGGCCCAGTGCTGGACTACTACACCCACTACCAATTCCGAGCAGACCATGGTCACATATCGCCCTGGACTTCGTCACCGGTCTCCCGCCGTCTAAAGGCAACACAGCAATCCTCACGATAGTTGATAGGTTTTCCAAGGCAGCCCACTTCGTTCCTCTCCGTAAGCTTCCCACCGCCTCGGAGACAGCTGATCTGCTCACACAGCACGTTTTCCGCCTGCATGGTATCCCAGCAGATATCGTCTCAGACCGGGGGCCACAATTCACCTCTCAGGTGTGGAAGGCTTTCTGCACAACCTTGGGCATCTCGGTGAGTCTCTCCTCCGGCTATCATCCGCAGACAAACGGGCAATGCGAGCGTACTAACCAACAGATGGAAGCCGCCCTTCGATGCACCACGCAGGCCCATCCTGCCTCCTGGAGCGACTATCTAATGTGGATTGAATACGCTCACAACTCCCTCCCCAACGCCTCTTCCGGTATGTCCCCGTTCCTATGCTCCCTTGGTTACCAGCCGCCGTTATTCCCCTCGCAGGAACAGGACATCGCTGTCCCCTCGGTCCAGGCCCATGTCAACCGGTGCTCTCGGGTCTGGAACCAGGCTCGCACGGCACTCCAACGGGCCTCGCAATCATCGTCTGCCCAGTCCAACCGTCGTCGCACGCCGGCGCCTGTTTACGCTGTGGGCCAGAAGGTTTGGCTGTCGTCCAGGTTTCTGCCGGTGAAGAACGGTTCAGCTAAACTTACCCCCCGGTTTGTGGGCCCTTACGAGGTCATCAAGGTGGTCAACCCCGTGGCCGTCCGTCTCAGGCTTCCTCAGCATTTCCGTGTCCATCCCACGTTCCATGTCTCCCAGGTCAAACCGGTTTCCTCGTGTCCCTTGTCCCCCCCTGTTCCGCCCCCTCCTCCACCTCTGTCTGTCGATGGAGGCCCTGCGTACAGGGTGCGTCGCCTGTTGGACGTCCGACGCCGAGGCAGGGGGCTTCAGTACCTTGTGGACTGGGAGGGCTATGGTCCCGAGGAGCGCTCCTGGGTTCCGTCCCGGTGGGTGCTGTCTCAGGCTCTCATCCGGGATTTCCACCGCGCCCATCCCGATGCTCTCCGTCGGACGCCAGGTGGCGCCCGTGGGAGGGGGGGTCCTGTTAGGGCCTCCGTCCCTCCTTCCTGAGCCCTGCCTCAGGTGAGGGGAGTTGGGCTGATTACAGGTCAGACGGGTGGAGCGGCCACAGCTGAGAGCGGTTAACATCAGCCAGCTTTAAAAGCCCAGCAGACGCACCACCACGTCGCCCGATCAACTCGTCTGGTTCCACCGTCAGTTGTTTCTCGCATTACTTTCATACGCTCTCTGATCACCGGCTCACGACTTGTTTTTTCTCTCGCCCCAGGACCTGTTCTCTGCGCGCCCCTTGTCGGATTCCACGCCTGCCTCCTTCCGAGCTCCCTCGCCTTCACGCCGGCTCAGCCACCCCGAACAGAGCAAGCTACAACAACACCTTTTCCTTGGTGTCGCTAATAAACCATTGCTCATCACAAGTCCTGTTTGTCTGCATTGGGATCCCTTCCTGCTCACGCACATCCTAACAGTATCACAATCTAGTAGTTACATGTGGAAATTTGGTTCTAGGACATTTGATTTGAGCGTAATCCTCAAACTTAGGTCAAAAAAGCCATTTAAGCCTTTTCACAGTGAGATCTATGCGATATGGCCGAGAAATGTAATTTTGATGTTAACTCCCAAACCGCTGCGCAGAAGTAAACCAAACTTCACCCAATAGTGTATTGTATCACAATCTAGTAGTTACATGTGGAAATTTGGTTCTAGGACATTTGATTTGAGCGCAATCCTCAAACTTAGGTCAAAAAAGCCATTTAAGCCTTTTCACAGTGAGATCTACGCGATATGGCTGAGAATGTAATTTTGATGTTAACTCCCAAACATCTGCGCAGAAGTCAACCAAACTTCACCCAATAGTGTATTGTATCACAATCTAGTAGTTACATTTAGAAATTTCGTTCTAGGACATTTGGTTTGAGCGCAATCATCAAACTTAATTAAAAAAGTCATTTCAGCCTTTTCACAGTGAGATCTATGCGATATTGCCGAGAAATGTAATTTTGATGTTAACTCCCAAACCGCTGCGCAGAAGTCAACCAAACTTCACCCAATAGTGTATTTTATCACAATCTAGTAGTTACATTTAGAAATTTAGTTCTAGGACATTTGATTTGAGCGCAATCCTCAAACTTAGGTCAAAAAAGCCATTTAAGCCTTTTCACAGTGAGATCTATGCGATATGGCCGAGAAATGTAATTTTGATGTTAACTCCCAAACCGCTGCGCAGAAGTCAACCAAACTTCACCCAATAGTGTATTGTATCACAATCTAGTAGTTACATGTGGAAATTTGGTTCTAGGTCATTTGATTTGAGCGCAATTCTCAAACTTAGGTCAAAAAAGCCATTTAAGCCTTTTCACAGTGAGATCTATGCGATATGGCCGAGAAATGTAATTTTGATGTTAACTCCCAAACCGCTGCGCAGAAGTAAACCAAACTTCACCCAATAGTGTATTTTATCATAATCTAGTAGTTACATTTGGAAATTTAGTTCTAGGACATTTGGTTTGAGCGCAATCTTCAAACTTAATTAAAAAAAGTCATTTAAGCCTTTTCACAGTGAGATCTATGCGATATGGCCGAGAAATGTAATTTTGATGTTAACTCCCAAACCGCTGCGCAGAAGTCAACCAAACTTCACCCAATAGTGTATTGTATCACAATCTAGTAGTTACATGTGGAAATTTGGTTCTAGGACATTTGATTTGAGCGCAATTCTCAAACTTAGGTCAAAAAAGCCATTTAAGCCTTTTCACAGTGAGATCTATGCGATATGGCCGAGAAATGTAATTTTGATGTTCACTCCCAAACCGCTGCGCAGAAGTCAACCAAACTTCACCCAATAGTGTATTGTATCACAATCTAGTAGTTACATGTAGAAATTTGGTTCTAGGACATTTGATTTGAGCGCAATCCTCAAACTTAGGTCAAAAAAGCCATTTAAGCCTTTTCACAGTGAGATCTATGCGATATGGCCGAGAAATGTAATTTTGATGTTAACTCCCAAACCGCTGCGCAGAAGTCAACCAAACTTCACCCAATAGTGTATTTTATCACAATCTAGTAGTTACATTTGGAAATTTAGTTTTAGGACATTTGGTTTGAGCGCAATCATCAAACTTAGGTCAAAAAAGCCATTTAAGCCTTTTCACAGTGAGATCTATGCGATATGGCTGAGAAATGTAATTTTGATGTTAACTCCCAAACCGCTGCGCAGAAGTCAACTAAACTTCACCCAATAGTGTATTTTATCACAATCTAGTAGTTACATTTGGAAATTTAGTTCTAGAACATTTGGTTTGAGCGCAATCATCAAACTTAGGTCAAAAAAGCCATTTAAGCCTTTTCACAGTGAGATCTATGCGATATGGCTGAGAAATGTAATTTTGATGTTAACTCCCAAACCGCTGCGCAGAAGTCAACCAAACTTCACCCAATAGTGTATTTTATCACAATCTAGTAGTTACATTTGGAAATTTAGTTTTAGGACATTTGGTTTGAGCGCAATCTTCAAACTTAATTAAAAAAAGTCATTTAAGCCTTTTCACAGTGAGATCTATGCGATATGGCCGAGAAATGTAATTTTGATGTAAACTCCCAAACCGCTGCGCAGAAGTCAACCAAACTTCACCCAATAGTGTATTTTATCACAATCTAGTAGTTACATTTGGAAATTTAGTTCTAGAACATTTGGTTTGAGCGCAATCATCAAACTTAGGTCAAAAAAGCCATTTAAGCCTTTTCACAGTGAGATCTATGCGATATGGCTGAGAAATGTAATTTTGATGTTAACTCCCAAACCGCTGCGCAGAAGTCAACCAAACTTCACCCAATAGTGTATTTTATCACAATCTAGTAGTTACATTTGGAAATTTAGTTTTAGGACATTTGGTTTGAGCGCAATCTTCAAACTTAATTAAAAAAAGTCATTTAAGCCTTTTCACAGTGAGATCTATGCGATATGGCCTAGAAATGTAATTTTGATGTTCACTCCCAAACAGCTGCGCAGAATCCAACCAAACTTCACCCATTAGTGTATTGTATCACAATCTAGTAGTTACATGTGGAAATTTGGTTCTAGGACATTTGATTTGAGCGCAATCCTCAAACTTAGGTCAAAAAAGCCATTTAAGCCTTTTCACAGTGAGATCTATGCGATATGGCCGAGAAATGTAATTTTGATGTTAACTCCCAAACCGCTGCGCAGAAGTAAACCAAACTTCACCCAATAGTGTATTGTATCACAATCTAGTAGTTACATGTGGAAATTTGGTTCTAGGACATTTGATTTGAGCGCAATCCTCAAACTTAGGTCAAAAAAGCCATTTAAGCCTTTTCACAGTGAGATCTACGCGATATGGCTGAGAATGTAATTTTGATGTTAACTCCCAAACATCTGCGCAGAAGTCAACCAAACTTCACCCAATAGTGTATTTTATCACAATCTAGTAGTTACATTTAGAAATTTAGTTCTAGGACATTTGGTTTGAGCGCAATCATCAAACTTAATTAAAAAAGTCATTTCAGCCTTTTCACAGTGAGATCTATGCGATATTGCCGAGAAATGTAATTTTGATGTTAACTCCCAAACCGCTGCGCAGAAGTCAACCAAACTTCACCCAATAGTGTATTTTATCACAATCTAGTAGTTACATTTAGAAATTTAGTTCTAGGACATTTGATTTGAGCGCAATCCTCAAACTTAGGTCAAAAAAGCCATTTAAGCCTTTTCACAGTGAGATCTATGCGATATGGCCGAGAAATGTAATTTTGATGTTAACTCCCAAACCGCTGCGCAGAAGTCAACCAAACTTCACCCAATAGTGTATTGTATCACAATCTAGTAGTTACATGTGGAAATTTGGTTCTAGGTCATTTGATTTGAGCGCAATTCTCAAACTTAGGTCAAAAAAGCCATTTAAGCCTTTTCACAGTGAGATCTATGCGATATGGCCGAGAAATGTAATTTTGATGTTAACTCCCAAACCGCTGCGCAGAAGTAAACCAAACTTTACCCAATAGTGTATTGTATCACAATCTAGTAGTTACATGTGGAAATTTGGTTCTAGGACATTTGATTTGAGCGTAATCCTCAAACTTAGGTCAAAAAAGCCATTTAAGCCTTTTCACAGTGAGATCTATGCGATATGGCCGAGAAATGTAATTTTGATGTTAACTCCCAAACCGCTGCGCAGAAGTCAACCAAACTTCACCCAATAGTGTATTTTATCACAATCTAGTAGTTACATTTGGAAATTTAGTTTTAGGACATTTGGTTTGAGCGCAATCTTCAAACTTAATTAAAAAAAGTCATTTAAGCCTTTTCACAGTGAGATCTATGCGATATGGCCTAGAAATGTAATTTTGATGTTCACTCCCAAACAGCTGCGCAGAAGTCAACAAAACTTCACCCATTAGTGTATTGTATCACAATCTAGTAGTTACATGTGGAAATTTGTTTCTAGGACATTTGATTTGAGCGCAATCCTCAAACTTAGGTCAAAAAAGCCATTTAAGCCTTTTCACAGTGAGATCTATGCGATATGGCCGAGAAATGTAATTTTGATGTTAACTCCCAAACCGCTGCGCAGAAGTAAACCAAACTTTACCCAATAGTGTATTGTATCACAATCTAGTAGTTACATGTGGAAATTTGGTTCTAGGACATTTGATTTGAGCGTAATCCTCAAACTTAGGTCAAAAAAGCCATTTAAGCCTTTTCACAGTGAGATCTATGCGATATGGCCGAGAAATGTAATTTTGATGTTAACTCCCAAACCGCTGCGCAGAAGTAAACCAAACTTCACCCAATAGTGTATTGTATCACAATCTAGTAGTTACATGTGGAAATTTGGTTCTAGGACATTTGATTTGAGCGCAATCCTCAAACTTAGGTCAAAAAAGCCATTTAAGCCTTTTCACAGTGAGATCTACGCGATATGGCTGAGAATGTAATTTTGATGTTAACTCCCAAACATCTGCGCAGAAGTCAACCAAACTTCACCCAATAGTGTATTGTATCACAATCTAGTAGTTACATTTAGAAATTTAGTTCTAGGACATTTGGTTTGAGCGCAATCATCAAACTTAATTAAAAAAGTCATTTCAGCCTTTTCACAGTGAGATCTATGCGATATTGCCGAGAAATGTAATTTTGATGTTAACTCCCAAACCGCTGCGCAGAAGTCAACCAAACTTCACCCAATAGTGTATTTTATCACAATCTAGTAGTTACATTTAGAAATTTAGTTCTAGGACATTTGATTTGAGCGCAATCCTCAAACTTAGGTCAAAAAAGCCATTTAAGCCTTTTCACAGTGAGATCTATGCGATATGGCCGAGAAATGTAATTTTGATGTTAACTCCCAAACCGCTGCGCAGAAGTCAACCAAACTTCACCCAATAGTGTATTGTATCACAATCTAGTAGTTACATGTGGAAATTTGGTTCTAGGACATTTGATTTGAGCGTAATCCTCAAACTTAGGTCAAAAAAGCCATTTAAGCCTTTTCACAGTGAGATCTATGCGATATGGCCGAGAAATGTAATTTTGATGTTAACTCCCAAACCGCTGCGCAGAAGTAAACCAAACTTCACCCAATAGTGTATTGTATCACAATCTAGTAGTTACATGTGGAAATTTGGTTCTAGGACATTTGATTTGAGCGCAATCCTCAAACTTAGGTCAAAAAAGCCATTTAAGCCTTTTCACAGTGAGATCTACGCGATATGGCTGAGAATGTAATTTTGATGTTAACTCCCAAACATCTGCGCAGAAGTCAACCAAACTTCACCCAATAGTGTATTGTATCACAATCTAGTAGTTACATTTAGAAATTTAGTTCTAGGACATTTGGTTTGAGCGCAATCATCAAACTTAATTAAAAAAGTCATTTCAGCCTTTTCACAGTGAGATCTATGCGATATTGCCGAGAAATGTAATTTTGATGTTAACTCCCAAACCGCTGCGCAGAAGTCAACCAAACTTCACCCAATAGTGTATTTTATCACAATCTAGTAGTTACATTTAGAAATTTAGTTCTAGGACATTTGATTTGAGCGCAATCCTCAAACTTAGGTCAAAAAAGCCATTTAAGCCTTTTCACAGTGAGATCTATGCGATATGGCCGAGAAATGTAATTTTGATGTTAACTCCCAAACCGCTGCGCAGAAGTCAACCAAACTTCACCCAATAGTGTATTGTATCACAATCTAGTAGTTACATGTGGAAATTTGGTTCTAGGTCATTTGATTTGAGCGCAATTCTCAAACTTAGGTCAAAAAAGCCATTTAAGCCTTTTCACAGTGAGATCTATGCGATATGGCCGAGAAATGTAATTTTGATGTTAACTCCCAAACCGCTGCGCAGAAGTAAACCAAACTTCACCCAATAGTGTATTTTATCATAATCTAGTAGTTACATTTGGAAATTTAGTTCTAGGACATTTGGTTTGAGCGCAATCTTCAAACTTAATTAAAAAAAGTCATTTAAGCCTTTTCACAGTGAGATCTATGCGATATGGCCGAGAAATGTAATTTTGATGTTAACTCCCAAACCGCTGCGCAGAAGTCAACCAAACTTCACCCAATAGTGTATTGTATCACAATCTAGTAGTTACATGTGGAAATTTGGTTCTAGGACATTTGATTTGAGCGCAATTCTCAAACTTAGGTCAAAAAAGCCATTTAAGCCTTTTCACAGTGAGATCTATGCGATATGGCCGAGAAATGTAATTTTGATGTTCACTCCCAAACCGCTGCGCAGAAGTCAACCAAACTTCACCCAATAGTGTATTGTATCACAATCTAGTAGTTACATGTAGAAATTTGGTTCTAGGACATTTGATTTGAGCGCAATCCTCAAACTTAGGTCAAAAAAGCCATTTAAGCCTTTTCACAGTGAGATCTATGCGATATGGCCGAGAAATGTAATTTTGATGTTAACTCCCAAACCGCTGCGCAGAAGTCAACCAAACTTCACCCAATAGTGTATTTTATCACAATCTAGTAGTTACATTTGGAAATTTAGTTTTAGGACATTTGGTTTGAGCGCAATCATCAAACTTAGGTCAAAAAAGCCATTTAAGCCTTTTCACAGTGAGATCTATGCGATATGGCTGAGAAATGTAATTTTGATGTTAACTCCCAAACCGCTGCGCAGAAGTCAACTAAACTTCACCCAATAGTGTATTTTATCACAATCTAGTAGTTACATTTGGAAATTTAGTTCTAGAACATTTGGTTTGAGCGCAATCATCAAACTTAGGTCAAAAAAGCCATTTAAGCCTTTTCACAGTGAGATCTATGCGATATTGCTGAGAAATGTAATTTTGATGTTAACTCCCAAACCGCTGCGCAGAAGTCAACCAAACTTCACCCAATAGTGTATTTTATCACAATCTAGTAGTTACATTTGGAAATTTAGTTTTAGGACATTTGGTTTGAGCGCAATCTTCAAACTTAATTAAAAAAAGTCATTTAAGCCTTTTCACAGTGAGATCTATGCGATATGGCCGAGAAATGTAATTTTGATGTAAACTCCCAAACCGCTGCGCAGAAGTCAACCAAACTTCACCCAATAGTGTATTTTATCACAATCTAGTAGTTACATTTGGAAATTTAGTTCTAGAACATTTGGTTTGAGCGCAATCATCAAACTTAGGTCAAAAAAGCCATTTAAGCCTTTTCACAGTGAGATCTATGCGATATGGCTGAGAAATGTAATTTTGATGTTAACTCCCAAACCGCTGCGCAGAAGTCAACCAAACTTCACCCAATAGTGTATTTTATCACAATCTAGTAGTTACATTTGGAAATTTAGTTTTAGGACATTTGGTTTGAGCGCAATCTTCAAACTTAATTAAAAAAAGTCATTTAAGCCTTTTCACAGTGAGATCTATGCGATATGGCCTAGAAATGTAATTTTGATGTTCACTCCCAAACAGCTGCGCAGAATCCAACCAAACTTCACCCATTAGTGTATTGTATCACAATCTAGTAGTTACATGTGGAAATTTGGTTCTAGGACATTTGATTTGAGCGCAATCCTCAAACTTAGGTCAAAAAAGCCATTTAAGCCTTTTCACAGTGAGATCTATGCGATATGGCCGAGAAATGTAATTTTGATGTTAACTCCCAAACCGCTGCGCAGAAGTAAACCAAACTTCACCCAATAGTGTATTGTATCACAATCTAGTAGTTACATGTGGAAATTTGGTTCTAGGACATTTGATTTGAGCGCAATCCTCAAACTTAGGTCAAAAAAGCCATTTAAGCCTTTTCACAGTGAGATCTATGCGATATGGCCGAGAAATGTAATTTTGATGTTAACTCCCAAACCGCTGCGCAGAAGTAAACCAAACTTCACCCAATAGTGTATTGTATCACAATCTAGTAGTTACATGTAGAAATTTGGTTCTAGGACATTTGGTTTGAGCGCAATCCTCAAACTTAGGTCAAAAAAGCCATTTAAGCCTTTTCACAGTGAGATCTACGCGATATGGCTGAGAATGTAATTTTGATGTTAACTCCCAAACATCTGCGCAGAAGTCAACCAAACTTCACCCAATAGTGTATTGTATCACAATCTAGTAGTTACATTTAGAAATTTAGTTCTAGGACATTTGGTTTGAGCGCAATCATCAAACTTAATTAAAAAAGTCATTTCAGCCTTTTCACAGTGAGATCTATGCGATATTGCCGAGAAATGTAATTTTGATGTTAACTCCCAAACCGCTGCGCAGAAGTCAACCAAACTTCACCCAATAGTGTATTTTATCACAATCTAGTAGTTACATTTAGAAATTTAGTTCTAGGACATTTGATTTGAGCGCAATCCTCAAACTTAGGTCAAAAAAGCCATTTAAGCCTTTTCACAGTGAGATCTATGCGATATGGCCGAGAAATGTAATTTTGATGTTAACTCCCAAACCGCTGCGCAGAAGTCAACCAAACTTCACCCAATAGTGTATTGTATCACAATCTAGTAGTTACATGTGGAAATTTGGTTCTAGGTCATTTGATTTGAGCGCAATTCTCAAACTTAGGTCAAAAAAGCCATTTAAGCCTTTTCACAGTGAGATCTATGCGATATGGCCGAGAAATGTAATTTTGATGTTAACTCCCAAACCGCTGCGCAGAAGTAAACCAAACTTCACCCAATAGTGTATTTTATCATAATCTAGTAGTTACATTTGGAAATTTAGTTCTAGGACATTTGGTTTGAGCGCAATCTTCAAACTTAATTAAAAAAAGTCATTTAAGCCTTTTCACAGTGAGATCTATGCGATATGGCCGAGAAATGTAATTTTGATGTTAACTCCCAAACCGCTGCGCAGAAGTCAACCAAACTTCACCCAATAGTGTATTGTATCACAATATAGTAGTTACATGTGGAAATTTGGTTCTAGGACATTTGATTTGAGCGCAATTCTCAAACTTAGGTCAAAAAAGCCATTTAAGCCTTTTCACAGTGAGATCTATGCGATATGGCCGAGAAATGTAATTTTGATGTTCACTCCCAAACCGCTGCGCAGAAGTCAACCAAACTTCACCCAATAGTGTATTGTATCACAATCTAGTAGTTACATGTAGAAATTTGGTTCTAGGACATTTGATTTGAGCGCAATCCTCAAACTTAGGTCAAAAAAGCCATTTAAGCCTTTTCACAGTGAGATCTATGCGATATGGCCGAGAAATGTAATTTTGATGTTAACTCCCAAACCGCTGCGCAGAAGTCAACCAAACTTCACCCAATAGTGTATTTTATCACAATCTAGTAGTTACATTTGGAAATTTAGTTTTAGGACATTTGGTTTGAGCGCAATCTTCAAACTTAATTAAAAAAAGTCATTTAAGCCTTTTCACAGTGAGATCTATGCGATATGGCCGAGAAATGTAATTTTGATGTTCACTCCCAAACCGCTGCGCAGAAGTCAACTAAACTTCACCCAATAGTGTATTTTATCACAATCTAGTAGTTACATTTGGAAATTTAGTTCTAGAACATTTGGTTTGAGCGCAATCATCAAACTTAGGTCAAAAAAGCCATTTAAGCCTTTTCACAGTGAGATCTATGCGATATGGCTGAGAAATGTAATTTTGATGTTAACTCCCAAACCGCTGCGCAGAAGTCAACCAAACTTCACCCAATAGTGTATTTTATCACAATCTAGTAGTTACATTTGGAAATTTAGTTTTAGGACATTTGGTTTGAGCGCAATCTTCAAACTTAATTAAAAAAAGTCATTTAAGCCTTTTCACAGTGAGATCAATGCGATATGGCCTAGAAATGTAATTTTGATGTTCACTCCCAAACAGCTGCGCAGAAGTCAACCAAACTTCACCCATTAGTGTATTGTATCACAATCTAGTAGTTACATGTGGAAATTTGGTTCTCGGACATTTGATTTGAGCGCAATCCTCAAACTTAGGTCAAAAAAGCCATTTAAGCCTTTTCACAGTGAGATCTATGCGATATGGCCGAGAAATGTAATTTTGATGTTAACTCCCAAACCGCTGCGCAGAAGTAAACCAAACTTTACCCAATAGTGTATTGTATCACAATCTAGTAGTTACATGTGGAAATTTGGTTCTAGGACATTTGATTTGAGCGCAATTCTCAAACTTAGGTCAAAAAAGCCATTTAAGCCTTTTCATAGTGAGATCTATGCGATATGGCCGAGAAATGTAATTTTGATGTTAACTCCCAAACCGCTGCGCAGAAGTAAACCAAACTTCACCCAATAGTGTATTTTATCATAATCTAGTAGTTACATTTGGAAATTTAGTTCTAGGACATTTGGTTTGAGCGCAATCTTCAAACTTAATTAAAAAAAGTCATTTAAGCCTTTTCACAGTGAGATCTATGCGATATGGCCGAGAAATGTAATTTTGATGTTAACTCCCAAACCGCTGCGCAGAAGTCAACCAAACTTCACCCAATAGTTTATTGTATCACAATCTACTAGTTACATGTGGAAATTTGGTTCTAGGACATTTGATTTGAGCGCAATTCTCAAACTTAGGTCAAAAAAGCCATTTAAGCCTTTTCACAGTGAGATCTATGCGATATGGCCGAGAAATGTAATTTTGATGTTCACTCCCAAACCGCTGCGCAGAAGTCAACCAAACTTCACCCAATAGTGTATTGTATCACAATCTAGTAGTTACATGTAGAAATTTGGTTCTAGGACATTTGATTTGAGCGCAATCCTCAAACTTAGGTCAAAAAAGCCATTTAAGCCTTTTCACAGTGAGATCTATGCGATATGGCCGAGAAATGTAATTTTGATGTTAACTCCCAAACCGCTGCGCAGAAGTCAACCAAACTTCACCCAATAGTGTATTTTATCACAATCTAGTAGTTACATTTGGAAATTTAGTTTTAGGACATTTGGTTTGAGCGCAATCTTCAAACTTAATTAAAAAAAGTCATTTAAGCCTTTTCACAGTGAGATCTATGCGATATGGCCGAGAAATGTAATTTTTATGTTCACTCCCAAACCGCTGCGCAGAAGTCAACCAAACTTCACCCAATAGTGTATTTTATCACAATCTAGTAGTTACATTTGGAAATTTAGTTCTAGAACATTTGGTTTGAGCGCAATCATCAAACTTAGGTCAAAAAAGCCATTTAAGCCTTTTCACAGTGAGATCTATGCGATATGGCTGAGAAATGTAATTTTGATGTTAACTCCCAAACCGCTGCGCAGAAGTCAACCAAACTTCACCCAATAGTGTATTTTATCACAATCTAGTAGTTACATTTGGAAATTTAGTTTTAGGACATTTGGTTTGAGCGCAATCTTCAAACTTAATTAAAAAAAGTCATTTAAGCCTTTTCACAGTGAGATCTATGCGATATGGCCTAGAAATGTAATTTTGATGTTCACTCCCAAACAGCTGCGCAGAAGTCAACCAAACTTCACCCATTAGTGTATTGTATCACAATCTAGTAGTTACATGTGGAAATTTGGTTCTAGGACATTTGATTTGAGCGCAATCCTCAAACTTAGGTCAAAAAAGCCATTTAAGCCTTTTCACAGTGAGATCTATGCGATATGGCCGAGAAATGTAATTTTGATGTTAACTCCCAAACCGCTGCGCAGAAGTAAACCAAACTTCACCCATTAGTGTATTGTATCACAATCTAGTAGTTACATGTGGAAATTTGGTTCTAGGTCATTTGATTTGAGCGCAATCCTCAAACTTAGGTCAAAAAAGCCATTTAAGCCTTTTCACAGTGAGATCTACGCGATATGGCTGAGAATGTAATTTTGATGTTAACTCCCAAACCGCTGCGCAGAAGTAAACCAAACTTCACCCAATAGTGAATTGTATCACAATCTAGTAGTTACATTTAGAAATTTCGTTCTAGGACATTTGGTTTGAGCGCAATCATCAAACTTAATTAAAAAAGTCATTTCAGCCTTTTCACAGTGAGATCTATGCGATATTGCCGAGAAATGTAATTTTGATGTTAACTCCCAAACCGCTGCGCAGAAGTCAACCAAACTTCACCTAATAGTGTATTTTATCACAATCTAGTAGTTACATTTAGAAATTTAGTTCTAGGACATTTGATTTGAGCGCAATCCTCAAACTTAGGTCAAAAAAGCCATTTAAGCCTTTTCACAGTGAGATCTATGCGATATGGCCGAGAAATGTAATTTTGATGTTAACTCCCAAACCGCTGCGCAGAAGTAAACCAAACTTCACCCAATAGTGTATTATATCACAATCTAGTAGTTACATGTGGAAATTTGGTTCTAGGTCATTTGATTTGAGCGCAATTCTCAAACTTAGGTCAAAAAAGCCATTTAAGCCTTTTCACAGTGAGATCTATGCGATATGGCCGAGAAATGTAATTTTGATGTTAACTCCCAAACCGCTGCGCAGAAGTAAACCAAACTTCACCCAATAGTGTATTTTATCATAATCTAGTAGTTACATTTGGAAATTTAGTTCTAGGACATTTGGTTTGAGCGCAATCTTCAAACTTAATTAAAAAAAGTCATTTAAGCCTTTTCACAGTGAGATCTATGCGATATGGCCGAGAAATGTAATTTTGATGTTAACTCCCAAACCGCTGCGCAGAAGTCAACCAAACTTCACCCAATAGTGTATTGTATCACAATCTAGTAGTTACATGTGGAAATTTGGTTCTAGGACATTTGATTTGAGCGCAATTCTCAAACTTAGGTCAAAAAAGCCATTTAAGCCTTTTCACAGTGAGATCTATGCGATATGGCCGAGAAATGTAATTTTGATGTTCACTCCCAAACCGCTGCGCAGAAGTCAACCAAACTTCACCCAATAGTGTATTGTATCACAATCTAGTAGTTACATGTGGAAATTTGGTTCTAGGACATTTGATTTGAGCGCAATCCTCAAACTTAGGTCAAAAAAGCCATTTAAGCCTTTTCACAGTGAGATCTACGCGATATGGCTGAGAATGTAATTTTGATGTTAACTCCCAAACCGCTGCGCAGAAGTAAACCAAACTTCACCCAATAGTGAATTGTATCACAATCTAGTAGTTACATTTAGAAATTTCGTTCTAGGACATTTGGTTTGAGCGCAATCATCAAACTTAATTAAAAAAGTCATTTCAGCCTTTTCACAGTGAGATCTATGCGATATTGCCGAGAAATGTAATTTTGATGTTAACTCCCAAACCGCTGCGCAGAAGTCAACCAAACTTCACCCCATAGTGTATTTTATCACAATCTAGTAGTTACATTTAGAAATTTAGTTCTAGGACATTTGATTTGAGCGCAATCCTCAAACTTAGGTCAAAAAAGCCATTTAAGCCTTTTCACAGTGAGATCTATGCGATATGGCCGAGAAATGTAATTTTGATGTTAACTCCCAAACCGCTGCGCAGAAGTAAACCAAACTTCACCCAATAGTGTATTGTATCACAATCTAGTAGTTACATGTGGAAATTTGGTTCTAGGTCATTTGATTTGAGCGCAATTCTCAAACTTAGGTCAAAAAAGCCATTTAAGCCTTTTCACAGTGAGATCTATGCGATATGGCCGAGAAATGTAATTTTTATGTTAACTCCCAAACCGCTGCGCAGAAGTAAACCAAACTTCACCCAATAGTGTATTTTATCATAATCTAGTAGTTACATTTGGAAATTTAGTTCTAGGACATTTGATTTGAGCGCAATCTTCAAACTTAATTAAAAAAAGTCATTTAAGCCTTTTCACAGTGAGATCTATGCGATATGGCCGAGAAATGTAATTTTGATGTTAACTCCCAAACCGCTGCGCAGAAGTCAACCAAACTTCACCCAATAGTGTATTGTATCACAATCTAGTAGTTACATGTGGAAATTTGGTTCTAGGACATTTGATTTGAGCGCAATTCTCAAACTTAGGTCAAAAAAGCCATTTAAGCCTTTTCACAGTGAGATCTATGCGATATGGCCGAGAAATGTAATTTTGATGTTCACTCCCAAACCGCTGCGCAGAAGTCAACCAAACTTCACCCAATAGTGTATTGTATCACAATCTAGTAGTTACATGTAGAAATTTGGTTCTAGGACATTTGATTTGAGCGCAATCCTCAAACTTAGGTCAAAAAAGCCATTTAAGCCTTTTCACAGTGAGATCTATGCGATATGGCCGAGAAATGTAATTTTGATGTTAACTCCCAAACCGCTGCGCAGAAGTCAACCAAACTTCACCCAATAGTGTATTTTATCACAATCTAGTAGTTACATTTGGAAATTTAGTTTTAGGACATTTGGTTTGAGCGCAATCTTCAAACTTAATTAAAAAAAGTCATTTAAGCCTTTTCACAGTGAGATCTATGCGATATGGCCGAGAAATGTAATTTTGATGTTAACTCCCAAACCGCTGCGCAGAAGTCAACCAAACTTCACCCAATAGTGTATTTTATCACAATCTAGTAGTTACATTTGGAAATTTAGTTCTAGAACATTTGGTTTGAGCGCAATCATCAAACTTAGGTCAAAAAAGCCATTTAAGCCTTTTCACAGTGAGATCTATGCGATATGGCTGAGAAATGTAATTTTGATGTTAACTCCCAAACCGCTGCGCAGAAGTCAACCAAACTTCACCCAATAGTGTATTTTATCACAATCTAGTAGTTACATTTGGAAATTTAGTTTTAGGACATTTGGTTTGAGCGCAATCTTCAAACTTAATTAAAAAAAGTCATTTAAGCCTTTTCACAGTGAGATCTATGCGATATGGCCTAGAAATGTAATTTTGATGTTCACTCCCAAACAGCTGCGCAGAATCCAACCAAACTTCACCCATTAGTGTATTGTATCACAATCTAGTAGTTACATGTGGAAATTTGGTTCTAGGACATTTGATTTGAGCGCAATCCTCAAACTTAGGTCAAAAAAGCCATTTAAGCCTTTTCACAGTGAGATCTATGCGATATGGCCGAGAAATGTAATTTTGATGTTAACTCCCAAACCGCTGCGCAGAAGTAAACCAAACTTCACCCAATAGTGTATTGTATCACAATCTAGTAGTTACATGTGGAAATTTGGTTCTAGGACATTTGATTTGAGCGCAATCCTCAAACTTAGGTCAAAAAAGCCATTTAAGCCTTTTCACAGTGAGATCTACGCGATATGGCTGAGAATGTAATTTTGATGTTAACTCCCAAACATCTGCGCAGAAGTCAACCAAACTTCACCCAATAGTGTATTGTATCACAATCTAGTAGTTACATTTAGAAATTTAGTTCTAGGACATTTGGTTTGAGCGCAATCATCAAACTTAATTAAAAAAGTCATTTCAGCCTTTTCACAGTGAGATCTATGCGATATTGCCGAGAAATGTAATTTTGATGTTAACTCCCAAACCGCTGCGCAGAAGTCAACCAAACTTCACCCAATAGTGTATTTTATCACAATCTAGTAGTTACATTTAGAAATTTAGTTCTAGGACATTTGATTTGAGCGCAATCCTCAAACTTAGGTCAAAAAAGCCATTTAAGCCTTTTCACAGTGAGATCTATGCGATATGGCCGAGAAATGTAATTTTGATGTTAACTCCCAAACCGCTGCGCAGAAGTCAACCAAACTTCACCCAATAGTGTATTGTATCACAATCTAGTAGTTACATGTGGAAATTTGGTTCTAGGTCATTTGATTTGAGCGCAATTCTCAAACTTAGGTCAAAAAAGCCATTTAAGCCTTTTCACAGTGAGATCTATGCGATATGGCCGAGAAATGTAATTTTGATGTTAACTCCCAAACCGCTGCGCAGAAGTAAACCAAACTTTACCCAATAGTGTATTGTATCACAATCTAGTAGTTACATGTGGAAATTTGGTTCTAGGACATTTGATTTGAGCGTAATCCTCAAACTTAGGTCAAAAAAGCCATTTAAGCCTTTTCACAGTGAGATCTATGCGATATGGCCGAGAAATGTAATTTTGATGTTAACTCCCAAACCGCTGCGCAGAAGTCAACCAAACTTCACCCAATAGTGTATTTTATCACAATCTAGTAGTTACATTTGGAAATTTAGTTTTAGGACATTTGGTTTGAGCGCAATCTTCAAACTTAATTAAAAAAAGTCATTTAAGCCTTTTCACAGTGAGATCTATGCGATATGGCCGAGAAATGTAATTTTGATGTTCACTCCCAAACAGCTGCGCAGAAGTCAACCAAACTTCACCCATTAGTGTATTGTATCACAATCTAGTAGTTACATGTGGAAATTTGTTTCTAGGACATTTGATTTGAGCGCAATCCTCAAACTTAGGTCAAAAAAGCCATTTAAGCCTTTTCACAGTGAGATCTATGCGATATGGCCGAGAAATGTAATTTTGATGTTAACTCCCAAACCGCTGCGCAGAAGTAAACCAAACTTTACCCAATAGTGTATTGTATCACAATCTAGTAGTTACATGTGGAAATTTGGTTCTAGGACATTTGATTTGAGCGTAATCCTCAAACTTAGGTCAAAAAAGCCATTTAAGCCTTTTCACAGTGAGATCTATGCGATATGGCCGAGAAATGTAATTTTGATGTTAACTCCCAAACCGCTGCGCAGAAGTAAACCAAACTTCACCCAATAGTGTATTGTATCACAATCTAGTAGTTACATGTGGAAATTTGGTTCTAGGACATTTGATTTGAGCGCAATCCTCAAACTTAGGTCAAAAATGCCATTTAAGCCTTTTCACAGTGAGATCTACGCGATATGGCTGAGAATGTAATTTTGATGTTAACTCCCAAACATCTGCGCAGAAGTCAACCAAACTTCACCCAATAGTGTATTGTATCACAATCTAGTAGTTACATTTAGAAATTTAGTTCTAGGACATTTGGTTTGAGCGCAATCATCAAACTTAATTAAAAAAGTCATTTCAGCCTTTTCACAGTGAGATCTATGCGATATTGCCGAGAAATGTAATTTTGATGTTAACTCCCAAACCGCTGCGCAGAAGTCAACCAAACTTCACCCAATAGTGTATTTTATCACAATCTAGTAGTTACATTTAGAAATTTAGTTCTAGGACATTTGATTTGAGCGCAATCCTCAAACTTAGGTCAAAAAAGCCATTTAAGCCTTTTCACAGTGAGATCTATGCGATATGGCCGAGAAATGTAATTTTGATGTTAACTCCCAAACCGCTGCGCAGAAGTAAACCAAACTTTACCCAATAGTGTATTGTATCACAATCTAGTAGTTACATGTGGAAATTTGGTTCTAGGACATTTGATTTGAGCGTAATCCTCAAACTTAGGTCAAAAAAGCCATTTAAGCCTTTTCACAGTGAGATCTATGCGATATGGCCGAGAAATGTAATTTTGATGTTAACTCCCAAACCGCTGCGCAGAAGTAAACCAAACTTCACCCAATAGTGTATTGTATCACAATCTAGTAGTTACATGTGGAAATTTGGTTCTAGGACATTTGATTTGAGCGCAATCCTCAAACTTAGGTCAAAAAAGCCATTTAAGCCTTTTCACAGTGAGATCTACGCGATATGGCTGAGAATGTAATTTTGATGTTAACTCCCAAACATCTGCGCAGAAGTCAACCAAACTTCACCCAATAGTGTATTGTATCACAATCTAGTAGTTACATTTAGAAATTTAGTTCTAGGACATTTGGTTTGAGCGCAATCATCAAACTTAATTAAAAAAGTCATTTCAGCCTTTTCACAGTGAGATCTATGCGATATTGCCGAGAAATGTAATTTTGATGTTAACTCCCAAACCGCTGCGCAGAAGTCAACCAAACTTCACCCAATAGTGTATTTTATCACAATCTAGTAGTTACATTTAGAAATTTAGTTCTAGGACATTTGATTTGAGCGCAATCCTCAAACTTAGGTCAAAAAAGCCATTTAAGCCTTTTCACAGTGAGATCTATGCGATATGGCCGAGAAATGTAATTTTGATGTTAACTCCCAAACCGCTGCGCAGAAGTCAACCAAACTTCACCCAATAGTGTATTGTATCACAATCTAGTAGTTACATGTGGAAATTTGGTTCTAGGTCATTTGATTTGAGCGCAATTCTCAAACTTAGGTCAAAAAAGCCATTTAAGCCTTTTCACAGTGAGATCTATGCGATATGGCCGAGAAATGTAATTTTGATGTTAACTCCCAAACCGCTGCGCAGAAGTAAACCAAACTTCACCCAATAGTGTATTTTATCATAATCTAGTAGTTACATTTGGAAATTTAGTTCTAGGACATTTGGTTTGAGCGCAATCTTCAAACTTAATTAAAAAAAGTCATTTAAGCCTTTTCACAGTGAGATCTATGCGATATGGCCGAGAAATGTAATTTTGATGTTAACTCCCAAACCGCTGCGCAGAAGTCAACCAAACTTCACCAAATAGTGTATTGTATCACAATCTAGTAGTTACATGTGGAAATTTGGTTCTAGGACATTTGATTTGAGCGCAATTCTCAAACTTAGGTCAAAAAAGCCATTTAAGCCTTTTCACAGTGAGATCTATGCGATATGGCCGAGAAATGTAATTTTGATGTTCACTCCCAAACCGCTGCGCAGAAGTCAACCAAACTTCACCCAATAGTGTATTGTATCACAATCTAGTAGTTACATGTAGAAATTTGGTTCTAGGACATTTGATTTGAGCGCAATCCTCAACTTAGGTCAAAAAAGCCATTTAAGCCTTTTCACAGTGAGATCTATGCGATATGGCCGAGAAATGTAATTTTGATGTTAACTCCCAAACCGCTGCGCAGAAGTCAACCAAACTTCACCCAATAGTGTATTTTATCACAATCTAGTAGTTACATTTGGAAATTTAGTTTTAGGACATTTGGTTTGAGCGCAATCTTCAAACTTAATTAAAAAAAGTCATTTAAGCCTTTTCACAGTGAGATCTATGCGATATGGCCGAGAAATGTAATTTTGATGTTCACTCCCAAACCGCTGCGCAGAAGTCAACTAAACTTCACCCAATAGTGTATTTTATCACAATCTAGTAGTTACATTTGGAAATTTAGTTCTAGAACATTTGGTTTGAGCGCAATCATCAAACTTAGGTCAAAAAAGCCATTTAAGCCTTTTCACAGTGAGATCTATGCGATATGGCTGAGAAATGTAATTTTGATGTTAACTCCCAAACCGCTGCGCAGAAGTCAACCAAACTTCACCCAATAGTGTATTTTATCACAATCTAGTAGTTACATTTGGAAATTTAGTGTTAGGACATTTGGTTTGAGCGCAATCTTCAAACTTAATTAAAAAAAGTCATTTAAGCCTTTTCACAGTGAGATCTATGCGATATGGCCGAGAAATGTAATTTTGATGTTAACTCCCAAACCGCTGCGCAGAAGTCAACCAAACTTCACCCAATAGTGTATTTTATCACAATCTAGTAGTTACATTTGGAAATTTAGTTCTAGAACATTTGGTTTGAGCGCAATCATCAAACTTAGGTCAAAAAAGCCATTTAAGCCTTTTCACAGTGAGATCTATGCGATATGGCTGAGAAATGTAATTTTGATGTTAACTCCCAAACCGCTGCGCAGAAGTCAACCAAACTTCACCCAATAGTGTATTTTATCACAATCTAGTAGTTACATTTGGAAATTTAGTTTTAGGACATTTGGTTTGAGCGCAATCTTCAAACTTAATTAAAAAAAGTCATTTAAGCCTTTTCACAGTGAGATCTATGCGATATGGCCTAGAAATGTAATTTTGATGTTCACTCCCAAACAGCTGCGCAGAATCCAACCAAACTTCACCCATTAGTGTATTGTATCACAATCTAGTAGTTACATGTGGAAATTTGGTTCTAGGACATTTGATTTGAGCGCAATCCTCAAACTTAGGTCAAAAAAGCCATTTAAGCCTTTTCACAGTGAGATCTATGCGATATGGCCGAGAAATGTAATTTTGATGTTAACTCCCAAACCGCTGCGCAGAAGTAAACCAAACTTCACCCAATAGTGTATTGTATCACAATCTAGTAGTTACATGTGGAAATTTGGTTCTAGGACATTTGATTTGAGCGCAATCCTCAAACTTAGGTCAAAAAAGCCATTTAAGCCTTTTCACAGTGAGATCTACGCGATATGGCTGAGAATGTAATTTTGATGTTAACTCCCAAACATCTGCGCAGAAGTCAACCAAACTTCACCCAATAGTGTATTGTATCACAATCTAGTAGTTACATTTAGAAATTTAGTTCTAGGACATTTGGTTTGAGCGCAATCATCAAACTTAATTAAAAAAGTCATTTCAGCCTTTTCACAGTGAGATCTATGCGATATTGCCGAGAAATGTAATTTTGATGTTAACTCCCAAACCGCTGCGCAGAAGTCAACCAAACTTCACCCAATAGTGTATTTTATCACAATCTAGTAGTTACATTTAGAAATTTAGTTCTAGGACATTTGATTTGAGCGCAATCCTCAAACTTAGGTCAAAAAAGCCATTTAAGCCTTTTCACAGTGAGATCTATGCGATATGGCCGAGAAATGTAATTTTGATGTTAACTCCCAAACCGCTGCGCAGAAGTCAACCAAACTTCACCCAATAGTGTATTGTATCACAATCTAGTAGTTACATGTGGAAATTTGGTTCTAGGTCATTTGATTTGAGCGCAATTCTCAAACTTAGGTCAAAAAAGCCATTTAAGCCTTTTCACAGTGAGATCTATGCGATATGGCCGAGAAATGTAATTTTGATGTTAACTCCCAAACCGCTGCGCAGAAGTAAACCAAACTTTACCCAATAGTGTATTGTATCACAATCTAGTAGTTACATGTGGAAATTTGGTTCTAGGACATTTGATTTGAGCGTAATCCTCAAACTTAGGTCAAAAAAGCCATTTAAGCCTTTTCACAGTGAGATCTATGCGATATGGCCAAGAAATGTAATTTTGATGTTAACTCCCAAACCGCTGCGCAGAAGTCAACCAAACTTCACCCAATAGTGTATTTTATCACAATCTAGTAGTTACATTTGGAAATTTAGTTTTAGGACATTTGGTTTGAGCGCAATCTTCAAACTTAATTAAAAAAAGTCATTTAAGCCTTTTCACAGTGAGATCTATGCGATATGGCCTAGAAATGTAATTTTGATGTTCACTCCCAAACAGCTGCGCAGAAGTCAACCAAACTTCACCCATTAGTGTATTGTATCACAATCTAGTAGTTACATGTGGAAATTTGTTTCTAGGACATTTGATTTGAGCGCAATCCTCAAACTTAGGTCAAAAAAGCCATTTAAGCCTTTTCACAGTGAGATCTATGCGATATGGCCGAGAAATGTAATTTTGATGTTAACTCCCAAACCGCTGCGCAGAAGTAAACCAAACTTTACCCAATAGTGTATTGTATCACAATCTAGTAGTTACATGTGGAAATTTGGTTCTAGGACATTTGATTTGAGCGTAATCCTCAAACTTAGGTCAAAAAAGCCATTTAAGCCTTTTCACAGTGAGATCTATGCGATATGGCCGAGAAATGTAATTTTGATGTTAACTCCCAAACCGCTGCGCAGAAGTAAACCAAACTTCACCCAATAGTGTATTGTATCACAATCTAGTAGTTACATGTGGAAATTTGGTTCTAGGACATTTGATTTGAGCGCAATCCTCAAACTTAGGTCAAAAAAGCCATTTAAGCCTTTTCACAGTGAGATCTACGCGATATGGCTGAGAATGTAATTTTGATGTTAACTCCCAAACATCTGCGCAGAAGTCAACCAAACTTCACCCAATAGTGTATTGTATCACAATCTAGTAGTTACATTTAGAAATTTAGTTCTAGGACATTTGGTTTGAGCGCAATCATCAAACTTAATTAAAAAAGTCATTTCAGCCTTTTCACAGTGAGATCTATGCGATATTGCCGAGAAATGTAATTTTGATGTTAACTCCCAAACCGCTGCGCAGAAGTCAACCAAACTTCACCCAATAGTGTATTTTATCACAATCTAGTAGTTACATTTAGAAATTTAGTTCTAGGACATTTGATTTGAGCGCAATCCTCAAACTTAGGTCAAAAAAGCCATTTAAGCCTTTTCACAGTGAGATCTATGCGATATGGCCGAGAAATGTAATTTTGATGTTAACTCCCAAACCGCTGCGCAGAAGTCAACCAAACTTCACCCAATAGTGTATTGTATCACAATCTAGTAGTTACATGTGGAAATTTGGTTCTAGGTCATTTGATTTGAGCGCAATTCTCAAACTTAGGTCAAAAAAGCCATTTAAGCCTTTTCACAGTGAGATCTATGCGATATGGCCGAGAAATGTAATTTTGATGTTAACTCCCAAACCGCTGCGCAGAAGTAAACCAAACTTCACCCAATAGTGTATTTTATCATAATCTAGTAGTTACATTTGGAAATTTAGTTCTAGGACATTTGGTTTGAGCGCAATCTTCAAATTTAATTTAAAAAAGTCATTTAAGCCTTTTCACAGTGAGATCTATGCGATATGGCCGAGAAATGTAATTTTGATGTTAACTCCCAAACCGCTGCGCAGAAGTCAACCAAACTTCACCCAATAGTGTATTGTATCACAATCTAGTAGTTACATGTGGAAATTTGGTTCTAGGACATTTGATTTGAGCGCAATTCTCAAACTTAGGTCAAAAAAGCCATTTAAGCCTTTTCACAGTGAGATCTATGCGATATGGCCGAGAAATGTAATTTTGATGTTCACTCCCAAACCGCTGCGCAGAAGTCAACCAAACTTCACCCAATAGTGTATTGTATCACAATCTAGTAGTTACATGTAGAAATTTGGTTTTAGGACATTTGATTTGAGCGCAATCCTCAAACTTAGGTCAAAAAAGCCATTTAAGCCTTTTCACAGTGAGATCTATGCGATATGGCCGAGAAATGTAATTTTGATGTTAACTCCCAAACCGCTGCGCAGAAGTCAACCAAACTTCACCCAATAGTGTATTTTATCACAATCTAGTAGTTACATTTGGAAATTTAGTTTTAGGACATTTGGTTTGAGCGCAATCTTCAAACTTAATTAAAAAAAGTCATTTAAGCCTTTTCACAGTGAGATCTATGCGATATGGCCGAGAAATGTAATTTTGATGTTCACTCCCAAACCGCTGCGCAGAAGTCAACTAAACTTCACCCAATAGTGTATTTTATCACAATCTAGTAGTTACATTTGGAAATTTAGTTCTAGAACATTTGGTTTGAGCGCAATCATCAAACTTAGGTCAAAAAAGCCATTTAAGCCTTTTCACAGTGAGATCTATGCGATATGGCTGAGAAATGTAATTTTGATGTTAACTCCCAAACCGCTGCGCAGAAGTCAACCAAACTTCACCCAATAGTGTATTTTATCACAATCTAGTAGTTACATTTGGAAATTTAGTTTTAGGACATTTGGTTTGAGCGCAATCTTCAAACTTAATTAAAAAAAGTCATTTAAGCCTTTTCACAGTGAGATCAATGCGATATGGCCTAGAAATGTAATTTTGATGTTCACTCCCAAACAGCTGCGCAGAAGTCAACCAAACTTCACCCATTAGTGTATTGTATCACAATCTAGTAGTTACATGTGGAAATTTGGTTCTCGGACATTTGATTTGAGCGCAATCCTCAAACTTAGGTCAAAAAAGCCATTTAAGCCTTTTCACAGTGAGATCTATGCGATATGGCCGAGAAATGTAATTTTGATGTTAACTCCCAAACCGCTGCGCAGAAGTAAACCAAACTTTACCCAATAGTGTATTGTATCACAATCTAGTAGTTACATGTGGAAATTTGGTTCTAGGACATTTGATTTGAGCGTAATCCTCAAACTTAGGTCAAAAAAGCCATTTAAGCCTTTTCACAGTGAGATCTATGCGATATGGCCGAGAAATGTAATTTTGATGTTAACTCCCAAACCGCTGCGCAGAAGTAAACCAAACTTCACCCAATAGTGTATTGTATCACAATCTAGTAGTTACATGTGGAAATTTGGTTCTAGGACATTTGATTTGAGCGCAATCCTCAAACTTAGGTCAAAAAAGCCATTTAAGCCTTTTCACAGTGAGATCTACGCGATATGGCTGAGAATGTAATTTTGATGTTAACTCCCAAACATCTGCGCAGAAGTCAACCAAACTTCACCCAATCGTGTATTGTATCACAATCTAGTAGTTACATTTAGAAATTTAGTTCTAGGACATTTGGTTTGAGCGCAATCATCAAACTTAATTAAAAAAGTCATTTCAGCCTTTTCACAGTGAGATCTATGCGATATTGCCGAGAAATGTAATTTTGATGTTAACTCCCAAACCGCTGCGCAGAAGTCAACCAAACTTCACCCAATAGTGTATTTTATCACAATCTAGTAGTTACATTTAGAAATTTAGTTCTAGGACATTTGATTTGAGCGCAATCCTCAAACTTAGGTCAAAAAAGCCATTTAAGCCTTTTCACAGTGAGATCTATGCGATATGGCCGAGAAATGTAATTTTGATGTTAACTCCCAAACCGCTGCGCAGAAGTCAACCAAACTTCACCCAATAGTGTATTGTATCACAATCTAGTAGTTACATGTGGAAATTTGGTTCTAGGTCATTTGATTTGAGCGCAATTCTCAAACTTAGGTCAAAAAAGCCATTTAAGCCTTTTCACAGTGAGATCTATGCGATATGGCCGAGAAATGTAATTTTGATGTTAACTCCCAAACCGCTGCGCAGAAGTAAACCAAACTTCACCCAATAGTGTATTTTATCATAATCTAGTAGTTACATTTGGAAATTTAGTTCTAGGACATTTGGTTTGAGCGCAATCTTCAAACTTAATTAAAAAAAGTCATTTAAGCCTTTTCACAGTGAGATCTATGCGATATGGCCGAGAAATGTAATTTTGATGTTAACTCCCAAACCGCTGCGCAGAAGTCAACCAAACTTCACCCAATAGTTTATTGTATCACAATCTACTAGTTACATGTGGAAATTTGGTTCTAGGACATTTGATTTGAGCGCAATTCTCAAACTTAGGTCAAAAAAGCCATTTAAGCCTTTTCACAGTGAGATCTATGCGATATGGCCGAGAAATGTAATTTTGATGTTCACTCCCAAACCGCTGCGCAGAAGTCAACCAAACTTCACCCAATAGTGTATTGTATCACAATCTAGTAGTTACATGTAGAAATTTGGTTCTAGGACATTTGATTTGAGCGCAATCCTCAAACTTAGGTCAAAAAAGCCATTTAAGCCTTTTCACAGTGAGATCTATGCGATATGGCCGAGAAATGTAATTTTTATGTTAACTCCCAAACCGCTGCGCAGAAGTCAACCAAACTTCACCCAATAGTGTATTTTATCACAATCTAGTAGTTACATTTGGAAATTTAGTTTTAGGACATTTGGTTTGAGCGCAATCTTCAAACTTAATTAAAAAAAGTCATTTAAGCCTTTTCACAGTGAGATCTATGCGATATGGCCGAGAAATGTAATTTTTATGTTCACTCCCAAACCGCTGCGCAGAAGTCAACCAAACTTCACCCAATAGTGTATTTTATCACAATCTAGTAGTTACATTTGGAAATTTAGTTCTAGAACATTTGGTTTGAGCGCAATCATCAAACTTAGGTCAAAAAAGCCATTTAAGCCTTTTCACAGTGAGATCTATGCGATATGGCTGAGAAATGTAATTTTGATGTTAACTCCCAAACCGCTGCGCAGAAGTCAACCAAACTTCACCCAATAGTGTATTTTATCACAATCTAGTAGTTACATTTGGAAATTTAGTTTTAGGACATTTGGTTTGAGCGCAATCTTCAAACTTAATTATAAAAAGTCATTTAAGCCTTTTCACAGTGAGATCTATGCGATATGGCCTAGAAATGTAATTTTGATGTTCACTCCCAAACAGCTGCGCAGAAGTCAACCAAACTTCACCCATTAGTGTATTGTATCACAATCTAGTAGTTACATGTGGAAATTTGGTTCTAGGACATTTGATTTGAGCGCAATCCTCAAACTTAGGTCAAAAAAGCCATTTAAGCCTTTTCACAGTGAGATCTATGCGATATGGCCGAGAAATGTAATTTTGATGTTAACTCCCAAACCGCTGCGCAGAAGTAAACCAAACTTTACCCAATAGTGTATTGTATCACAATCTAGTAGTTACATGTGGAAATTTGGTTCTAGGACATTTGATTTGAGCGTAATCCTCAAACTTAGGTCAAAAAAGCCATTTAAGCCTTTTCACAGTGAGATCTATGCGATATGGCCGAGAAATGTAATTTTGATGTTAACTCCCAAACCGCTGCGCAGAAGTAAACCAAACTTCACCCAATAGTGTATTGTATCACAATCTAGTAGTTACATGTGGAAATTTGGTTCTAGGACATTTGATTTGAGCGCAATCCTCAAACTTAGGTCAAAAAAGCCATTTAAGCCTTTTCACAGTGAGATCTACGCGATATGGCTGAGAATGTAATTTTGATGTTAACTCCCAAACCGCTGCGCAGAAGTAAACCAAACTTCACCCAATAGTGTATTGTATCACAATCTAGTAGTTACATTTAGAAATTTCGTTCTAGGACATTTGGTTTGAGCGCAATCATCAAACTTAATTAAAAAAGTCATTTCAGCCTTTTCACAGTGAGATCTATGCGATATTGCCGAGAAATGTAATTTTGATGTTAACTCCCAAACCGCTGCGCAGAAGTCAACCAAACTTCACCCAATAGTGTATTTTATCACAATCTAGTTACATTTAGAAATTTAGTTCTAGGACATTTGATTTGAGCGCAATCCTCAAACTTAGGTCAAAAAAGCCATTTAAGCCTTTTCACAGTGAGATCTATGCGATATGGCCGAGAAATGTAATTTTGATGTTAACTCCCAAACCGCTGCGCAGAAGTAAACCAAACTTCACCCAATAGTGTATTGTATCACAATCTAGTAGTTACATGTAGAAATTTGGTTTTAGGACATTTGATTTGAGCGCAATCCTCAAACTTAGGTCAAAAAAGCCATTTAAGCCTTTTCACAGTGAGATCTATGCGATATGGCCGAGAAATGTAATTTTGATGTTAACTCCCAAACCGCTGCGCAGAAGTCAACCAAACTTCACCCAATAGTGTATTTTATCACAATCTAGTAGTTACATTTGGAAATTTAGTTTTAGGACATTTGGTTTGAGCGCAATCTTCAAACTTAATTAAAAAAAGTCATTTAAGCCTTTTCACAGTGAGATCTATGCGATATGGCCGAGAAATGTAATTTTGATGTTCACTCCCAAACCGCTGCGCAGAAGTCAACTAAACTTCACCCAATAGTGTATTTTATCACAATCTAGTAGTTACATTTGGAAATTTAGTTCTAGAACATTTGGTTTGAGCGCAATCATCAAACTTAGGTCAAAAAAGCCATTTAAGCCTTTTCACAGTGAGATCTATGCGATATGGCTGAGAAATGTAATTTTGATGTTAACTCCCAAACCGCTGCGCAGAAGTCAACCAAACTTCACCCAATAGTGTATTTTATCACAATCTAGTAGTTACATTTGGAAATTTAGTTTTAGGACATTTGGTTTGAGCGCAATCTTCAAACTTAATTAAAAAAAGTCATTTAAGCCTTTTCACAGTGAGATCAATGCGATATGGCCTAGAAATGTAATTTTGATGTTCACTCCCAAACAGCTGCGCAGAAGTCAACCAAACTTCACCCATTAGTGTATTGTATCACAATCTAGTAGTTACATGTGGAAATTTGGTTCTCGGACATTTGATTTGAGCGCAATCCTCAAACTTAGGTCAAAAAAGCCATTTAAGCCTTTTCACAGTGAGATCTATGCGATATGGCCGAGAAATGTAATTTTGATGTTAACTCCCAAACCGCTGCGCAGAAGTAAACCAAACTTTACCCAATAGTGTATTGTATCACAATCTAGTAGTTACATGTGGAAATTTGGTTCTAGGACATTTGATTTGAGCGTAATCCTCAAACTTAGGTCAAAAAAGCCATTTAAGCCTTTTCACAGTGAGATCTATGCGATATGGCCGAGAAATGTAATTTTGATGTTAACTCCCAAACCGCTGCGCAGAAGTAAACCAAACTTCACCCAATAGTGTATTGTATCACAATCTAGTAGTTACATGTGGAAATTTGGTTCTAGGACATTTGATTTGAGCGCAATCCTCAAACTTAGGTCAAAAAAGCCATTTAAGCCTTTTCACAGTGAGATCTACGCGATATGGCTGAGAATGTAATTTTGATGTTAACTCCCAAACATCTGCGCAGAAGTCAACCAAACTTCACCCAATCGTGTATTGTATCACAATCTAGTAGTTACATTTAGAAATTTAGTTCTAGGACATTTGGTTTGAGCGCAATCATCAAACTTAATTAAAAAAGTCATTTCAGCCTTTTCACAGTGAGATCTATGCGATATTGCCGAGAAATGTAATTTTGATGTTAACTCCCAAACCGCTGCGCAGAAGTCAACCAAACTTCACCCAATAGTGTATTTTATCACAATCTAGTAGTTACATTTAGAAATTTAGTTCTAGGACATTTGATTTGAGCGCAATCCTCAAACTTAGGTCAAAAAAGCCATTTAAGCCTTTTCACAGTGAGATCTATGCGATATGGCCGAGAAATGTAATTTTGATGTTAACTCCCAAACCGCTGCGCAGAAGTCAACCAAACTTCACCCAATAGTGTATTGTATCACAATCTAGTAGTTACATGTGGAAATTTGGTTCTAGGTCATTTGATTTGAGCGCAATTCTCAAACTTAGGTCAAAAAAGCCATTTAAGCCTTTTCACAGTGAGATCTATGCGATATGGCCGAGAAATGTAATTTTGATGTTAACTCCCAAACCGCTGCGCAGAAGTAAACCAAACTTCACCCAATAGTGTATTTTATCATAATCTAGTAGTTACATTTGGAAATTTAGTTCTAGGACATTTGGTTTGAGCGCAATCTTCAAACTTAATTAAAAAAAGTCATTTAAGCCTTTTCACAGTGAGATCTATGCGATATGGCCGAGAAATGTAATTTTGATGTTAACTCCCAAACCGCTGCGCAGAAGTCAACCAAACTTCACCCAATAGTTTATTGTATCACAATCTACTAGTTACATGTGGAAATTTGGTTCTAGGACATTTGATTTGAGCGCAATTCTCAAACTTAGGTCAAAAAAGCCATTTAAGCCTTTTCACAGTGAGATCTATGCGATATGGCCGAGAAATGTAATTTTGATGTTCACTCCCAAACCGCTGCGCAGAAGTCAACCAAACTTCACCCAATAGTGTATTGTATCACAATCTAGTAGTTACATGTAGAAATTTGGTTCTAGGACATTTGATTTGAGCGCAATCCTCAAACTTAGGTCAAAAAAGCCATTTAAGCCTTTTCACAGTGAGATCTATGCGATATGGCCGAGAAATGTAATTTTTATGTTAACTCCCAAACCGCTGCGCAGAAGTCAACCAAACTTCACCCAATAGTGTATTTTATCACAATCTAGTAGTTACATTTGGAAATTTAGTTTTAGGACATTTGGTTTGAGCGCAATCTTCAAACTTAATTAAAAAAAGTCATTTAAGCCTTTTCACAGTGAGATCTATGCGATATGGCCGAGAAATGTAATTTTTATGTTCACTCCCAAACCGCTGCGCAGAAGTCAACCAAACTTCACCCAATAGTGTATTTTATCACAATCTAGTAGTTACATTTGGAAATTTAGTTCTAGAACATTTGGTTTGAGCGCAATCATCAAACTTAGGTCAAAAAAGCCATTTAAGCCTTTTCACAGTGAGATCTATGCGATATGGCTGAGAAATGTAATTTTGATGTTAACTCCCAAACCGCTGCGCAGAAGTCAACCAAACTTCACCCAATAGTGTATTTTATCACAATCTAGTAGTTACATTTGGAAATTTAGTTTTAGGACATTTGGTTTGAGCGCAATCTTCAAACTTAATTATAAAAAGTCATTTAAGCCTTTTCACAGTGAGATCTATGCGATATGGCCTAGAAATGTAATTTTGATGTTCACTCCCAAACAGCTGCGCAGAAGTCAACCAAACTTCACCCATTAGTGTATTGTATCACAATCTAGTAGTTACATGTGGAAATTTGGTTCTAGGACATTTGATTTGAGCGCAATCCTCAAACTTAGGTCAAAAAAGCCATTTAAGCCTTTTCACAGTGAGATCTATGCGATATGGCCGAGAAATGTAATTTTGATGTTAACTCCCAAACCGCTGCGCAGAAGTAAACCAAACTTTACCCAATAGTGTATTGTATCACAATCTAGTAGTTACATGTGGAAATTTGGTTCTAGGACATTTGATTTGAGCGTAATCCTCAAACTTAGGTCAAAAAAGCCATTTAAGCCTTTTCACAGTGAGATCTATGCGATATGGCCGAGAAATGTAATTTTGATGTTAACTCCCAAACCGCTGCGCAGAAGTAAACCAAACTTCACCCAATAGTGTATTGTATCACAATCTAGTAGTTACATGTGGAAATTTGGTTCTAGGACATTTGATTTGAGCGCAATCCTCAAACTTAGGTCAAAAAAGCCATTTAAGCCTTTTCACAGTGAGATCTACGCGATATGGCTGAGAATGTAATTTTGATGTTAACTCCCAAACCGCTGCGCAGAAGTAAACCAAACTTCACCCAATAGTGTATTGTATCACAATCTAGTAGTTACATTTAGAAATTTCGTTCTAGGACATTTGGTTTGAGCGCAATCATCAAACTTAATTAAAAAAGTCATTTCAGCCTTTTCACAGTGAGATCTATGCGATATTGCCGAGAAATGTAATTTTGATGTTAACTCCCAAACCGCTGCGCAGAAGTCAACCAAACTTCACCCAATAGTGTATTTTATCACAATCTAGTTACATTTAGAAATTTAGTTCTAGGACATTTGATTTGAGCGCAATCCTCAAACTTAGGTCAAAAAAGCCATTTAAGCCTTTTCACAGTGAGATCTATGCGATATGGCCGAGAAATGTAATTTTGATGTTAACTCCCAAACCGCTGCGCAGAAGTAAACCAAACTTCACCCAATAGTGTATTGTATCACAATCTAGTAGTTACATGTGGAAATTTGGTTCTAGGTCATTTGATTTGAGCGCAATTCTCAAACTTAGGTCAAAAAAGCCATTTAAGCCTTTTCAAAGTGAGATCTATGCGATATGGCCGAGAAATGTAATTTTGATGTTAACTCCCAAACCGCTGCGCAGAAGTAAACCAAACTTCACCCAATAGTGTATTTTATCATAATCTAGTAGTTACATTTGGAAATTTAGTTCTAGGACATTTGGTTTGAGCGCAATCTTCAAACTTAATTAAAAAAAGTCATTTAAGCCTTTTCACAGTGAGATCTATGCGATATGGCCGAGAAATGAATTTTTGATGTTAACTCCCAAACCGCTGCGCAGAAGTCAACCAAACTTCACCCAATAGTGTATTGTATCACAATCTAGTAGTTACATGTGGAAATTTGGTTCTAGGACATTTGATTTGAGCGCAATTCTCAAACTTAGGTCAAAAAAGTCATTTAAGCCTTTTCACAGTGAGATCTATGCGATATGGCCGAGAAATGTAATTTTGATGTTCACTCCCAAACCGCTGCGCAGAAGTCAACCAAACTTCACCCAATAGTGTATTGTATCACAATCTAGTAGTTACATGTAGAAATTTGGTTCTAGGACATTTGATTTGAGCGCAATCCTCAAACTTAGTTCAAAAAAGCCATTTAAGCCTTTTCACAGTGAGATCTATGCGATATGGCCGAGAAATGTAATTTTGATGTTAACTCCCAAACCGCTGCGCAGAAGTCAACCAAACTTCACCCAATAGTGTATTTTATCACAATCTAGTAGTTACATTTGGAAATTTAGTTTTAGGACATTTGGTTTGAGCGCAATCTTCAAACTTAATTAAAAAAAGTCATTTAAGCCTTTTCACAGTGAGATCTATGCGATATGGCCGAGAAATGTAATTTTGATGTTCACTCCCAAACCGCTGCGCAGAAGTCAACCAAACTTCACCCAATAGTGTATTTTATCACAATCTAGTAGTTACATTTGGAAATTTAGTTCTAGAACATTTGGTTTGAGCGCAATCATCAAACTTAGGTCAAAAAAGCCATTTAAGCCTTTTCACAGTGAGATCTATGCGATATGGCTGAGAAATGTAATTTTGATGTTAACTCCCAAACCGCTGCGCAGAAGTCAACCAAACTTCACCCAATAGTGTATTTTATCACAATCTAGTAGTTACATTTGGAAATTTAGTTTTAGGACATTTGGTTTGAGCGCAATCTTCAAACTTAATTAAAAAAAGTCATTTAAGCCTTTTCAAAGTGAGATCTATGCGATATGGCCTAGAAATGTAATTTTGATGTTCACTCCCAAACAGCTGCGCAGAAGTCAACCAAACTTCACCCATTAGTGTATTGTATCACAATCTAGTAGTTACATGTGGAAATTTGGTTCTAGGACATTTGATTTGAGCGCAATCCTCAAACTTAGGTCAAAAAAGCCATTTAAGCCTTTTCACAGTGAGATCTATGCGATATGCCCGAGAAATGTAATTTTGATGTTAACTCCCAAACCGCTGCGCAGAAGTAAACCAAACTTTACCCAATAGTGTATTGTATCACAATCTAGTAGTTACATGTGGAAATTTGGTTCTAGGACATTTGATTTGAGCGTAATCCTCAAACTTAGGTCAAAAAAGCCATTTAAGCCTTTTCACAGTGAGATCTATGCGATATGGCCGAGAAATGTAATTTTGATGTTAACTCCCAAACCGCTGCGCAGAAGTAAACCAAACTTCACCCAATAGTGTATTGTATCACAGTCTAGTAGTTACATGTGGAAATTTGGTTCTAGGACATTTGATTTGAGCGCAATCCTCAAACTTAGGTCAAAAAAGCCATTTAAGCCTTTTCACAGTGAGATCTACGCGATATGGCTGAGAATGTAATTTTGATGTTAACTCCCAAACCGCTGCGCAGAAGTAAACCAAACTTCACCCAATAGTGTATTGTATCACAATCTAGTAGTTACATTTAGAAATTTCGTTCTAGGACATTTGGTTTGAGCGCAATCATCAAACTTAATTAAAAAAGTCATTTCAGCCTTTTCACAGTGAGATCTATGCGATATTGCCGAGAAATGTAATTTTGATGTTAACTCCCAAACCGCTGCGCAGAAGTCAACCAAACTTCACCCAATAGTGTATTTTATCACAATCTAGTAGTTACATTTAGAAATTTAGTTCTAGGACATTTGATTTGAGCGCAATCCTCAAACGTAGGTCAAAAAAGCCATTTAAGCCTTTTCACAGTGAGATCTATGCGATATGGCCGAGAAATGTAATTTTGATGTTAACTCCCAAACCGCTGCGCAGAAGTAAACCAAACTTCACCCAATAGTGTATTGTATCACAATCTAGTAGTTACATGTGGAAATTTGGTTCTAGGTCATTTGATTTGAGCGCAATTCTCAAACTTAGGTCAAAAAAGCCATTTAAGCCTTTTCACAGTGAGATCTATGCGATATGGCCGAGAAATGTAATTTTGATGTTAACTCCCAAACCGCTGCGCAGAAGTAAACCAAACTTCACCCAATAGTGTATTTTATCATAATCTAGTAGTTACATTTGGAAATTTAGTTCTAGGACATTTGGTTTGAGCGCAATCTTCAAACTTAATTAAAAAAAGTCATTTAAGCCTTTTCACAGTGAGATCTATGCGATATGGCCGAGAAATGTAATTTTGATGTTAACTCCCAAACCGCTGCGCAGAAGTCAACCAAACTTCACCCAATAGTGTATTGTATCACAATCTAGTAGTTACATGTGGAAATTTATTTCTAGGACATTTGATTTGAGCGCAATTCTCAAACTTAGGTCAAAAAAGCCATTTAAGCCTTTTCACAGTGAGATCTATGCGATATGGCCGAGAAATGTAATTTTGATGTTCACTCCCAAACCGCTGCGCAGAAGTCAACCAAACTTCACCCAATAGTGTATTGTATCACAATCTAGTAGTTACATGTAGAAATTTGGTTCTAGGACATTTGATTTGAGCGCAATCCTCAAACTTAGGTCAAAAAAGCCATTTAAGCCTTTTCACAGTGAGATCTATGCGATATGGCCGAGAAATGTAATTTTGATGTTAACTCCCAAACCGCTGCGCAGAAGTCAACCAAACTTCACCCAATAGTGTATTGTATCACAATCTAGTAGTTACATTTGGAAATTTAGTTTTAGGACATTTGGTTTGAGCGCAATCTTCAAACTTAATTAAAAAAAGTCATTTAAGCCTTTTCACAGTGAGATCTATGCGATATGGCCGAGAAATGTAATTTTGATGTTAACTCCCAAACCGCTGTGCAGAAGTCAACCAAACTTCACCCAATAGTGTATTTTATCACAATCTAGTAGTTACATTTGGAAATTTAGTTTTAGGACATTTGGTTTGAGCGCAATCTTCAAACTTAATTAAAAAAAGTCATTTAAGCCTTTTCACAGTGAGATCTATGCGATATGGCCGAGAAATGTAATTTTGATGTTAACTCCCAAACCGCTGCGCAGAAGTCAACCAAACTTCACCCAATAGTGTATTTTATCACAATCTAGTAGTTACATTTGGAAATTTAGTTCTAGAACATTTGGTTTGAGCGCAATCATCAAACTTAGGTCAAAAAAGCCATTTAAGCCTTTTCACAGTGAGATCTATGCGATATGGCTGAGAAATGTAATTTTGATGTTAACTCCTAAACCGCTGCGCAGAAGTCAACCAAACTTCACCCAATAGTGTATTTTATCACAATCTAGTAGTTACATTTGGAAATTTAGTTTTAGGACATTTGGTTTGAGCGCAATCTTCAAACTTAATTAAAAAAAGTCATTTAAGCCTTTTCACAGTGAGATCTATGCGATATGGCCTAGAAATGTAATTTTGATGTTCACTCCCAAACAGCTGCGCAGAAGTCAACCAAACTTCACCCATTAGTGTATTGTATCACAATCTAGTAGTTACATGTGGAAATTTGGTTCTAGGACATTTGATTTGACCGCAATCCTCAAACTTAGGTCAAAAAAGCCATTTAAGCCTTTTCACAGTGAGATCTATGCGATATGGCCGAGAAATGTAATTTTGATGTTAACTCCCAAACCGCTGCGCAGAAGTAAACCAAACTTTACCCAATAGTGTATTGTATCACAATCTAGTAGTTACATGTGGAAATTTGGTTCTAGGACATTTGATTTGAGCGTAATCCTCAAACTTAGGTCAAAAAAGCCATTTAAGCCTTTTCACAGTGAGATCTATGCGATATGGCCGAGAAATGTAATTTTGATGTTAACTCCCAAACCGCTGCGCAGAAGTAAACCAAACTTCACCCAATAGTGTATTTTATCACAATCTAGTAGTTACATTTGGAAATTTAGTTCTAGAACATTTGGTTTGAGCGCAATCATCAAACTTAGGTCAAAAAAGCCATTTAAGCCTTTTCACAGTGAGATCTATGCGATATGGCTGAGAAATGTAATTTTGATGTTAACTCCCAAACCGCTGCGCAGAAGTCAACCAAACTTCACCCAATAGTGTATTTTATCACAATCTAGTAGTTACATTTGGAAATTTAGTTTTAGGACATTTGGTTTGAGCGCAATCTTCAAACTTAATTAAAAAAAGTCATTTAAGCCTTTTCACAGTGAGATCTATGCGATATGGCCTAGAAATGTAATTTTGATGTTCACTCCCAAACAGCTGCGCAGAAGTCAACCAAACTTCACCCATTAGTGTATTGTATCACAATCTAGTAGTTACATGTGGAAATTTGGTTCTAGGACATTTGATTTGAGCGCAATCCTCAAACTTAGGTCAAAAAAGCCATTTAAGCCTTTTCACAGTGAGATCTATGCGATATGGCCGAGAAATGTAATTTTGATGTTAACTCCCAAACCGCTGCGCAGAAGTAAACCAAACTTTACCCAATAGTGTATTGTATCACAATCTAGTAGTTACATGTGGAAATTTGGTTCTAGGACATTTGATTTGAGCGTAATCCTCAAACTTAGGTCAAAAAAGCCATTTAAGCCTTTTCACAGTGAGATCTATGCGATATGGCCGAGAAATGTAATTTTGATGTTAACTCCCAAACCGCTGCGCAGAAGTAAACCAAACTTCACCCAATAGTGTATTGTATCACAATCTAGTAGTTACATGTGGAAATTTGGTTCTAGGACATTTGATTTGAGCGCAATCCTCAAACTTAGGTCAAAAAAGCCATTTAAGCCTTTTCACAGTGAGATCTACGCGATATGGCTGAGAATGTAATTTTGATGTTAACTCCCAAACCGCTGCGCAGAAGTCAACCAAACTTCACCCAATAGTGTATTTTATCATAATCTAGTAGTTACATTTGGAAATTTAGTTTTAGGACATTTGGTTTGAGCGCAATCTTCAAACTTAATTAAAAAAAGTCATTTAAGCCTTTTCACAGTGAGATTTATGCGATATGGCCGAGAAATGTAATTTTGATGTTAACTCCCAAACCGCTGCGCAGAAGTCAACCAAACTTCACCCAATAGTGTATTTTATCACAATCTAGTAGTTACATTTGGAAATTTAGTTCTAGAACATTTGGTTTGAGCGCAATCATCAAACTTAGGTCAAAAAAGCCATTTAAGCCTTTTCACAGTGAGATCTATGTGATATGGCTGAGAAATGTAATTTTGATGTTAACTCACAAACCGCTGCGCAGAAGTCAACCAAACTTCACCCAATAGTGTATTTTATCACAATCTAGTAGTTACATTTGGAAATTTAGTTTTAGGACATTTGGTTTGAGCGCAATCTTCAAACTTAATTAAAAAAAGTCATTTAAGCCTTTTCACAGTGAGATCTATGCGATATGGCCGAGAAATGTAATTTTGATGTTAACTCCCAAACCGCTGCGCAGAAGTCAACCAAACTTCACCCCATAGTGTATTTTATCACAATCTAGTAGTTACATTTGGAAATTTAGTTCTAGGACATTTGGTTTGAGCGCAATCTTCAAACTTAATTAAAAAAAGTCATTTAAGCCTTTTCACAGTGAGATCTATGCGATATGGCCGAGAAATGTAATTTTGATGTTCACTCCCAAACCGCTGCGCAGAAGTCAACCAAACTTCACCCAATAGTGTATTGTATCGCAATCTAGTAGTTACATGTGGAAATTTGGTTCTAGGACATTTGATTTGAGCGCAATCCTCAAACTTAGGTCAAAAAAGCCATTTAAGCCTTTTCACAGTGAGATCTATGCGATATGGCCGAGAAATGTAATTTTGATGTTAACTCCCAAACCGCTGCGCAGAAGTAAACCAAACTTTACCCAATAGTGTATTGTATCACAATCTAGTAGTTACATGTGGAAATTTGGTTCTAGGACATTTGATTTGAGCGTAATCCTCAAACTTAGGTCAAAAAAGCCATTTAAGCCTTTTCACAGTGAGATCTATGCGATATGGCCGAGAAATGTAATTTTGATGTTAACTCCCAAACCGCTGCGCAGAAGTAAACCAAACTTCACCCAATAGTGTATTGTATCACAATCTAGTAGTTACATGTGGAAATTTGGTTCTAGGACATTTGATTTGAGCGCAATCCTCAAACTTAGGTCAAAAAAGCCATTTAAGCCTTTTCACAGTGAGATCTACGCGATATGGCTGAGAATTTAATTTTGATGTTAACTCCCAAACCGCTGCGCAGAAGTCAACCAAACTTCACCCAATAGTGTATTGTATCACAATCTAGTAGTTACATTTAGAAATTTCGTTCTAGGACATTTGGTTTGAGCGCAATCATCAAACTTAAATAAAAAAGTCATTTCAGCCTTTTCACAGTGAGATCTATGCGATATTGCCGAGAAATGTAATTTTGATGTTAACTCCCAAACCGCTGCGCAGAAGTCAACCAAACTTCACCCAATAGTGTATTTTATCACAATCTAGTAGTTACATTTAGAAATTTAGTTCTAGGACATTTGGTTTGAGCGCAATCTTCAAACTTAATTTAAAAAAAATTCATTTAAGCCTTTTCACAGTGAGATCTATGCGATATGGCCGAGAAATGTAATTTTGATGTTAACTCCCAAACCGCTGCGCAGAAGTAAACCAAGCTTCACCCAATAGTGTATTGTATCACAATCTAGTAGTTACATGTGGAAATTTGGTTCTAGGTCATTTCATTTGAGCGCAATTCTCAAACTTAGGTCAAAAAAGCCATTTAAGCCTTTTCACAGTGAGATCTATGTGATATGGCCGAGAAATGTAATTTTGATGTTAACTCCCAAACCGCTGCGCAGAAGTAAACCAAACTTCACCCAATAGTGTATTTTATCATAATCTAGTAGTTACATTTAGAAATTTAGTTCTAGGACATTTGGTTTGAGCGCAATCATCAAACTTAATTAAAAAAGTCATTTCAGCCTTTTCACAGTGAGATCTATGCGATATTGCCGAGAAATGTAATTTTGATGTTAACTCCCAAACCGCTGCGCAGAAGTCAACCAAACTTCACCCAATAGTGTATTTTATCACAATCTAGTAGTTACATTTAGAAATTTAGTTCTAGGACATTTGATTTGAGCGCAATCCTCAAACTTAGGTCAAAAAAGCCATTTAAGCCTTTTCACAGTGAGATCTATGCGATATGGCCGAGAAATGTAATTTTGATGTTAACTCCCAAACCGCTGCGCAGAAGTCAACCAAACTTCACCCAATAGTGTATTGTATCACAATCTAGTAGTTACATGTGGAAATTTGGTTCTAGGTCATTTGATTTGAGCGCAATTCTCAAACTTAGGTCAAAAAAGCCATTTAAGCCTTTTCACAGTGAGATCTATGCGATATGGCCGAGAAATGTAATTTTGATGTTAACTCCCAAACCGCTGCGCAGAAGTAAACCAAACTTTACCCAATAGTGTATTGTATCACAATCTAGTAGTTACATGTGGAAATTTGGTTCTAGGACATTTGATTTGAGCGTAATCCTCAAACTTAGGTCAAAAAAGCCATTTAAGCCTTTTCACAGTGAGATCTATGCGATATGGCCGAGAAATGTAATTTTGATGTTAACTCCCAAACCGCTGCGCAGAAGTCAACCAAACTTCACCCAATAGTGTATTTTATCACAATCTAGTAGTTACATTTGGAAATTTAGTTTTAGGACATTTGGTTTGAGCGCAATCTTCAAACTTAATTAAAAAAAGTCATTTAAGCCTTTTCACAGTGAGATCTATGCGATATGGCCTAGAAATGTAATTTTGATGTTCACTCCCAAACAGCTGCGCAGAAGTCAACCAAACTTCACCCATTAGTGTATTGTATCACAATCTAGTAGTTACATGTGGAAATTTGTTTCTAGGACATTTGATTTGAGCGCAATCCTCAAACTTAGGTCAAAAAAGCCATTTAAGCCTTTTCACAGTGAGATCTATGCGATATGGCCGAGAAATGTAATTTTGATGTTCACTCCCAAACCGCTGCGCAGAAGTAAACCAAACTTTACCCAATAGTGTATTGTATCACAATCTAGTAGTTACATGTGGAAATTTGGTTCTAGGACATTTGATTTGAGCGTAATCCTCAAACTTAGGTCAAAAAAGCCATTTAAGCCTTTTCACAGTGAGATCTATGCGATATGGCCGAGAAATGTAATTTTGATGTTAACTCCCAAACCGCTGCGCAGAAGTAAACCAAACTTCACCCAATAGTGTATTGTATCACAATCTAGTAGTTACATGTGGAAATTTGGTTCTAGGACATTTGATTTGAGCGCAATCCTCAAACTTAGGTCAAAAAAGCCATTTAAGCCTTTTCACAGTGAGATCTACGCGATATGGCTGAGAATGTAATTTTGATGTTAACTCCCAAACATCTGCGCAGAAGTCAACCAAACTTCACCCAATAGTGTATTGTATCACAATCTAGTAGTTACATTTAGAAATTTAGTTCTAGGACATTTGGTTTGAGCGCAATCATCAAACTTAATTAAAAAAGTCATTTCAGCCTTTTCACAGTGAGATCTATGCGATATTGCCGAGAAATGTAATTTTGATGTTAACTCCCAAACCGCTGCGCAGAAGTCAACCAAACTTCACCCAATAGTGTATTTTATCACAATCTAGTAGTTACATTTAGAAATTTAGTTCTAGGACATTTGATTTGAGCGCAATCCTCAAACTTAGGTCAAAAAAGCCATTTAAGCCTTTTCACAGTGAGATCTATGCGATACGGCCGAGAAATGTAATTTTGATGTTAACTCCCAAACCGCTGCGCAGAAGTCAACCAAACTTCACCCAATAGTGTATTGTATCACAATCTAGTAGTTACATGTGGAAATTTGGTTCTAGGTCATTTGATTTGAGCGCAATTCTCAAACTTAGGTCAAAAAAGCCATTTAAGCCTTTTCACAGTGAGATCTATGCGATATGGCCGAGAAATGTAATTTTGATGTTAACTCCCAAACCGCTGCGCAGAAGTAAACCAAACTTCACCCAATAGTGTATTTTATCATAATCTAGTAGTTACATTTGGAAATTTAGTTCTAGGACATTTGGTTTGAGCGCAATCTTCAAACTTAATTAAAAAAAGTCATTTAAGCCTTTTCACAGTGAGATCTATGCGATATGGCCGAGAAATGTAATTTTGATGTTAACTCCCAAACCGCTGCGCAGAAGTCAACCAAACTTCACCCAATAGTGTATTGTATCACAATCTAGTAGTTACATGTGGAAATTTGGTTCTAGGACATTTGATTTGAGCGCAATTCTCAAACTTAGGTCAAAAAAGCCATTTAAGCCTTTTCACAGTGAGATCTATGCGATATGGCCGAGAAATGTAATTTTGATGTTCACTCCCAAACCGCTGCGCAGAAGTCAACCAAACTTCACCCAATAGTGTATTGTATCACAATCTAGTAGTTACATGTAGAAATTTGGTTTTAGGACATTTGATTTGAGCGCAATCCTCAAACTTAGGTCAAAAAAGCCATTTAAGCCTTTTCACAGTGAGATCTATGCGATATGGCCGAGAAATGTAATTTTGATGTTAACTCCCAAACCGCTGCGCAGAAGTCAACCAAACTTCACCCAATAGTGTATTTTATCACAATCTAGTAGTTACATTTGGAAATTTAGTTTTAGGACATTTGGTTTGAGCGCAATCTTCAAACTTAATTAAAAAAAGTCATTTAAGCCTTTTCACAGTGAGATCTATGCGATATGGCCGAGAAATGTAATTTTGATGTTCACTCCCAAACCGCTGCGCAGAAGTCAACTAAACTTCACCCAATAGTGTATTTTATCACAATCTAGTAGTTACATTTGGAAATTTAGTTCTAGAACATTTGGTTTGAGCGCAATCATCAAACTTAGGTCAAAAAAGCCATTTAAGCCTTTTCACAGTGAGATCTATGCGATATGGCTGAGAAATGTAATTTTGATGTTAACTCCCAAACCGCTGCGCAGAAGTCAACCAAACTTCACCCAATAGTGTATTTTATCACAATCTAGTAGTTACATTTGGAAATTTAGTTTTAGGACATTTGGTTTGAGCGCAATCTTCAAACTTAATTAAAAAAAGTCATTTAAGCCTTTTCACAGTGAGATCAATGCGATATGGCCTAGAAATGTAATTTTGATGTTCACTCCCAAACAGCTGCGCAGAAGTCAACCAAACTTCACCCATTAGTGTATTGTATCACAATCTAGTAGTTACATGTGGAAATTTGGTTCTCGGACATTTGATTTGAGCACAATCCTCAAACTTAGGTCAAAAAAGCCATTTAAGCCTTTTCACAGTGAGATCTATGCGATATGGCCGAGAAATGTAATTTTGATGTTAACTCCCAAACCGCTGCGCAGAAGTAAACCAAACTTTACCCAATAGTGTATTGTATCACAATCTAGTAGTTACATGTGGAAATTTGGTTCTAGGACATTTGATTTGAGCGTAATCCTCAAACTTAGGTCAAAAAAGCCATTTAAGCCTTTTCACAGTGAGATCTATGCGATATGGCCGAGAAATGTAATTTTGATGTTAACTCCCAAACCGCTGCGCAGAAGTAAACCAAACTTCACCCAATAGTGTATTGTATCACAATCTAGTAGTTACATGTGGAAATTTGGTTCTAGGACATTTTATTTGAGCGCAATCATAAAACTTAGGTCAAAAAAGCCATTTAAGCCTTTTCACAGTGAGATCTACGCGATATGGCTGAGAATGTAATTTTGATGTTAACTCCCAAACATCTGCGCAGAAGTCAACCAAACTTCACCCAATCGTGTATTGTATCACAATCTAGTAGTTACATTTAGAAATTTAGTTCTAGGACATTTGGTTTGAGCGCAATCATCAAACTTAATTAAAAAAGTCATTTCAGCCTTTTCACAGTGAGATCTATGCGATATTGCCGAGAAATGTAATTTTGATGTTAACTCCCAAACCGCTGCGCAGAAGTCAACCAAACTTCACCCAATAGTGTATTTTATCACAATCTAGTAGTTACATTTAGAAATTTAGTTCTAGGACATTTGATTTGAGCGCAATCCTCAAACTTAGGTCAAAAAAGCCATTTAAGCCTTTTCACAGTGAGATCTATGCGATATGGCCGAGAAATGTAATTTTGATGTTAACTCCCAAACCGCTGCGCAGAAGTCAACCAAACTTCACCCAATAGTGTATTGTATCACAATCTAGTAGTTACATGTGGAAATTTGGTTCTAGGTCATTTGATTTGAGCGCAATTCTCAAACTTAGGTCAAAAAAGCCATTTAAGCCTTTTCACAGTGAGATCTATGCGATATGGCCGAGAAATGTAATTTTGATGTTAACTCCCAAACCGCTGCGCAGAAGTAAACCAAACTTCACCCAATAGTGTATTGTATCACAATCTAGTAGTTACATGTGGAAATTTGGTTCTAGGACATTTGATTTGAGCGTAATCCTCAAACTTAGGTCAAAAAAGCCATTTAAGCCTTTTCACAGTGAGATCTATGCGATATGGCCGAGAAATGTAATTTTGATGTTAACTCCCAAACCGCTGCGCAGAAGTAAACCAAACTTCACCCAATAGTGTATTGTATCACAATCTAGTAGTTACATGTGGAAATTTGGTTCTAGGACATTTGATTTGAGCGCAATCCTCAAACTTAGGTCAAAAAAGCCATTTAAGCCTTTTCACAGTGAGATCTACGCGATATGGCTGAGAATGTAATTTTGATGTTAACTCCCAAACCGCTGCGCAGAAGTCAACCAAACTTCACCCAATAGTGTATTGTATCACAATCTAGTAGTTACATTTAGAAATTTCGTTCTAGGACATTTGGTTTGAGCGCAATCATCAAACTTAAATAAAAAAGTCATTTCAGCCTTTTCACAGTGAGATCTATGCGATATTGCCGAGAAATGTAATTTTGATGTTAACTCCCAAACCGCTGCGCAGAAGTCAACCAAACTTCACCCAATAGTGTATTTTATCACAATCTAGTAGTTACATTTAGAAATTTAGTTCTAGGACATTTGGTTTGAGCGCAATCTTCAAACTTAATTTAAAAAAAATTCATTTAAGCCTTTTCACAGTGAGATCTATGCGATATGGCCGAGAAATGTAATTTTGATGTTAACTCCCAAACCGCTGCGCAGAAGTAAACCAAGCTTCACCCAATAGTGTATTGTATCACAATCTAGTAGTTACATGTGGAAATTTGGTTCTAGGTCATTTCATTTGAGCGCAATTCTCAAACTTAGGTCAAAAAAGCCATTTAAGCCTTTTCACAGTGAGATCTATGTGATATGGCCGAGAAATGTAATTTTGATGTTAACTCCCAAACCGCTGCGCAGAAGTAAACCAAACTTCACCCAATAGTGTATTTTATCATAATCTAGTAGTTACATTTAGAAATTTAGTTCTAGGACATTTGGTTTGAGCGCAATCATCAAACTTAATTAAAAAAGTCATTTCAGCCTTTTCACAGTGAGATCTATGCGATATTGCCGAGAAATGTAATTTTGATGTTAACTCCCAAACCGCTGCGCAGAAGTCAACCAAACTTCACCCAATAGTGTATTTTATCACAATCTAGTAGTTACATTTAGAAATTTAGTTCTAGGACATTTGATTTGAGCGCAATCCTCAAACTTAGGTCAAAAAAGCCATTTAAGCCTTTTCACAGTGAGATCTATGCGATATGGCCGAGAAATGTAATTTTGATGTTAACTCCCAAACCGCTGCGCAGAAGTCAACCAAACTTCACCCAATAGTGTATTGTATCACAATCTAGTAGTTACATGTGGAAATTTGGTTCTAGGTCATTTGATTTGAGCGCAATTCTCAAACTTAGGTCAAAAAAGCCATTTAAGCCTTTTCACAGTGAGATCTATGCGATATGGCCGAGAAATGTAATTTTGATGTTAACTCCCAAACCGCTGCGCAGAAGTAAACCAAACTTTACCCAATAGTGTATTGTATCACAATCTAGTAGTTACATGTGGAAATTTGGTTCTAGGACATTTGATTTGAGCGTAATCCTCAAACTTAGGTCAAAAAAGCCATTTAAGCCTTTTCACAGTGAGATCTATGCGATATGGCCGAGAAATGTAATTTTGATGTTAACTCCCAAACCGCTGCGCAGAAGTCAACCAAACTTCACCCAATAGTGTATTTTATCACAATCTAGTAGTTACATTTGGAAATTTAGTTTTAGGACATTTGGTTTGAGCGCAATCTTCAAACTTAATTAAAAAAAGTCATTTAAGCCTTTTCACAGTGAGATCTATGCGATATGGCCTAGAAATGTAATTTTGATGTTCACTCCCAAACAGCTGCGCAGAAGTCAACCAAACTTCACCCATTAGTGTATTGTATCACAATCTAGTAGTTACATGTGGAAATTTGTTTCTAGGACATTTGATTTGAGCGCAATCCTCAAACTTAGGTCAAAAAAGCCATTTAAGCCTTTTCACAGTGAGATCTATGCGATATGGCCGAGAAATGTAATTTTGATGTTAACTCCCAAACCGCTGCGCAGAAGTAAACCAAACTTTACCCAATAGTGTATTGTATCACAATCTAGTAGTTACATGTGGAAATTTGGTTCTAGGACATTTGATTTGAGCGTAATCCTCAAACTTAGGTCAAAAAAGCCATTTAAGCCTTTTCACAGTGAGATCTATGCGATATGGCCGAGAAATGTAATTTTGATGTTAACTCCCAAACCGCTGCGCAGAAGTAAACCAAACTTCACCCAATAGTGTATTGTATCACAATCTAGTAGTTACATGTGGAAATTTGGTTCTAGGACATTTGATTTGAGCGCAATCCTCAAACTTAGGTCAAAAAAGCCATTTAAGCCTTTTCACAGTGAGATCTACGCGATATGGCTGAGAATGTAATTTTGATGTTAACTCCCAAACATCTGCGCAGAAGTCAACCAAACTTCACCCAATAGTGTATTGTATCACAATCTAGTAGTTACATTTAGAAATTTAGTTCTAGGACATTTGGTTTGAGCGCAATCATCAAACTTAATTAAAAAAGTCATTTCAGCCTTTTCACAGTGAGATCTATGCGATATTGCCGAGAAATGTAATTTTGATGTTAACTCCCAAACCGCTGCGCAGAAGTCAACCAAACTTCACCCAATAGTGTATTTTATCACAATCTAGTAGTTACATTTAGAAATTTAGTTCTAGGACATTTGATTTGAGCGCAATCCTCAAACTTAGGTCAAAAAAGCCATTTAAGCCTTTTCACAGTGAGATCTATGCGATATGGCCGAGAAATGTAATTTTGATGTTAACTCCCAAACCGCTGCGCAGAAGTCAACCAAACTTCACCCAATAGTGTATTGTATCACAATCTAGTAGTTACATGTGGAAATTTGGTTCTAGGTCATTTGATTTGAGCGCAATTCTCAAACTTAGGTCAAAAAAGCCATTTAAGCCTTTTCACAGTGAGATCTATGCGATATGGCCGAGAAATGTAATTTTGATGTTAACTCCCAAACCGCTGCGCAGAAGTAAACCAAACTTCACCCAATAGTGTATTTTATCATAATCTAGTAGTTACATTTGGAAATTTAGTTCTAGGACATTTGGTTTGAGCGCAATCTTCAAACTTAATTAAAAAAAGTCATTTAAGCCTTTTCACAGTGAGATCTATGCGATATGGCCGAGAAATGTAATTTTGATGTTAACTCCCAAACCGCTGCGCAGAAGTCAACCAAACTTCACCCAATAGTGTATTGTATCACAATCTAGTAGTTACATGTGGAAATTTGGTTCTAGGACATTTGATTTGAGCGCAATTCTCAAACTTAGGTCAAAAAAGCCATTTAAGCCTTTTCACAGTGTGATCTATGCGATATGGCCGAGAAATGTAATTTTGATGTTCACTCCCAAACCGCTGCGCAGAAGTCAACCAAACTTCACCCAATAGTGTATTGTATCACAATCTAGTAGTTACATGTAGAAATTTGGTTTTAGGACATTTGATTTGAGCGCAATCCTCAAACTTAGGTCAAAAAAGCCATTTAAGCCTTTTCACAGTGAGATCTATGCGATATGGCCGAGAAATGTAATTTTGATGTTAACTCCCAAACCGCTGCGCAGAAGTCAACCAAACTTCACCCAATAGTGTATTTTATCACAATCTAGTAGTTACATTTGGAAATTTAGTTTTAGGACATTTGGTTTGAGCGCAATCTTCAAACTTAATTAAAAAAAGTCATTTAAGCCTTTTCACAGTGAGATCTATGCGATATGGCCGAGAAATGTAATTTTGATGTTCACTCCCAAACCGCTGCGCAGAAGTCAACTAAACTTCACCCAATAGTGTATTTTATCACAATCTAGTAGTTACATTTGGAAATTTAGTTCTAGAACATTTGGTTTGAGCGCAATCATCAAACTTAGGTCAAAAAAGCCATTTAAGCCTTTTCACAGTGAGATCTATGCGATATGGCTGAGAAATGTAATTTTGATGTTAACTCTTAAACCGCTGCGCAGAAGTCAACCAAACTTCACCCAATAGTGTATTTTATCACAATCTAGTAGTTACATTTGGAAATTTAGTTTTAGGACATTTGGTTTGAGCGCAATCTTCAAACTTAATTAAAAAAAGTCATTTAAGCCTTTTCACAGTGAGATCAATGCGATATGGCCTAGAAATGTAATTTTGATGTTCACTCCCAAACAGCTGCGCAGAAGTCAACCAAACTTCACCCATTAGTGTATTGTATCACAATCTAGTAGTTACATGTGGAAATTTGGTTCTCGGACATTTGATTTGAGCACAATCCTCAAACTTAGGTCAAAAAAGCCATTTAAGCCTTTTCACAGTGAGATCTATGCGATATGGCCGAGAAATGTAATTTTGATGTTAACTCCCAAACCGCTGCGCAGAAGTAAACCAAACTTTACCCAATAGTGTATTGTATCACAATCTAGTAGTTACATGTGGAAATTTGGTTCTAGGACATTTGATTTGAGCGTAATCCTCAAACTTAGGTCAAAAAAGCCATTTAAGCCTTTTCACAGTGAGATCTATGCGATATGGCCGAGAAATGTAATTTTGATGTTAACTCCCAAACCGCTGCGCAGAAGTAAACCAAACTTCACCCAATAGTGTATTGTATCACAATCTAGTAGTTACATGTGGAAATTTGGTTCTAGGACATTTGATTTGAGCGCAATCATCAAACTTAGGTCAAAAAAGCCATTTAAGCCTTTTCACAGTGAGATCTACGCGATATGGCTGAGAATGTAATTTTGATGTTAACTCCCAAACATCTGCGCAGAAGTCAACCAAACTTCACCCAATCGTGTATTGTATCACAATCTAGTAGTTACATTTAGAAATTTAGTTCTAGGACATTTGGTTTGAGCGCAATCATCAAACTTAATTAAAAAAGTCATTTCAGCCTTTTCACAGTGAGATCTATGCGATATTGCCGAGAAATGTAATTTTGATGTTAACTCCCAAACCGCTGCGCAGAAGTCAACCAAACTTCACCCAATAGTGTATTTTATCACAATCTAGTAGTTACATTTAGAAATTTAGTTCTAGGACATTTGATTTGAGCGCAATCCTCAAACTTAGGTCAAAAAAGCCATTTAAGCCTTTTCACAGTGAGATCTATGCGATATGGCCGAGAAATGTAATTTTGATGTTAACTCCCAAACCGCTGCGCAGAAGTCAACCAAACTTCACCCAATAGTGTATTGTATCACAATCTAGTAGTTACATGTGGAAATTTGGTTCTAGGTCATTTGATTTGAGCGCAATTCTCAAACTTAGGTCAAAAAAGCCATTTAAGCCTTTTCACAGTGAGATCTATGCGATATGGCCGAGAAATGTAATTTTGATGTTAACTCCCAAACCGCTGCGCAGAAGTAAACCAAACTTCACCCAATAGTGTATTTTATCATAATCTAGTAGTTACATTTGGAAATTTAGTTCTAGGACATTTGGTTTGAGCGCAATCTTCAAACTTAATTAAAAAAAGTCATTTAAGCCTTTTCACAGTGAGATCTATGCGATATGGCCGAGAAATGTAATTTTGATGTTAACTCCCAAACCGCTGCGCAGAAGTCAACCAAACTTCACCCAATAGTTTATTGTATCACAATCTACTAGTTACATGTGGAAATTTGGTTCTAGGACATTTGATTTGAGCGCAATTCTCAAACTTAGGTCAAAAAAGCCATTTAAGCCTTTTCACAGTGAGATCTATGCGATATGGCCGAGAAATGTAATTTTGATGTTCACTCCCAAACCGCTGCGCAGAAGTAAACCAAACTTCACCCAATAGTGTATTGTATCACAATCTAGTAGTTACATGTGGAAATTTGGTTCTAGGTCATTTGATTTGAGCGCAATTCTCAAACTTAGGTCAAAAAAGCCATTTAAGCCTTTTCACAGTGAGATCTATGCGATATGGCCGAGAAATGTAATTTTGATGTTAACTCCCAAACCGCTGCGCAGAAGTAAACCAAACTTCACCCAATAGTGTATTTTATCATAATCTAGTAGTTACATTTGGAAATTTAGTTCTAGGACATTTGGTTTGAGCGCAATCTTCAAACTTAATTAAAAAAAGTCATTTAAGCCTTTTCACAGTGAGATCTATGCGATATGGCCGAGAAATGTAATTTTGATGTTAACTCCCAAACCGCTGCGCAGAAGTCAACCAAACTTCACCCAATAGTTTATTGTATCACAATCTACTAGTTACATGTGGAAATTTGGTTCTAGGACATTTGATTTGAGCGCAATTCTCAAACTTAGGTCAAAAAAGCCATTTAAGCCTTTTCACAGTGAGATCTATGCGATATGGCCGAGAAATGTAATTTTGATGTTCACTCCCAAACCGCTGCGCAGAAGTCAACCAAACTTCACCCAATAGTGTATTGTATCACAATCTAGTAGTTACATGTAGAAATTTGGTTCTAGGACATTTGATTTGAGCGCAATCCTCAAACTTAGGTCAAAAAAGCCATTTAAGCCTTTTCACAGTGAGATCTATGCGATATGGCCGAGAAATGTAATTTTTATGTTAACTCCCAAACCGCTGCGCAGAAGTCAACCAAACTTCACCCAATAGTGTATTTTATCACAATCTAGTAGTTACATTTGGAAATTTAGTTTTAGGACATTTGGTTTGAGCGCAATCTTCAAACTTAATTAAAAAAAGTCATTTAAGCCTTTTCACAGTGAGATCTATGCGATATGGCCGAGAAATGTAATTTTTATGTTCACTCCCAAACCGCTGCGCAGAAGTCAACCAAACTTCACCCAATAGTGTATTTTATCACAATCTAGTAGTTACATTTGGAAATTTAGTTCTAGAACATTTGGTTTGAGCGCAATCATCAAACTTAGGTCAAAAAAGCCATTTAAGCCTTTTCACAGTGAGATCTATGCGATATGGCTGAGAAATGTAATTTTGATGTTAACTCCCAAACCGCTGCGCAGAAGTCAACCAAACTTCACCCAATAGTGTATTTTATCACAATCTAGTAGTTACATTTGGAAATTTAGTTTTAGGACATTTGGTTTGAGCGCAATCTTCAAACTTAATTAAAAAAAGTCATTTAAGCCTTTTCACAGTGAGATCTATGCGATATGGCCTAGAAATGTAATTTTGATGTTCACTCCCAAACAGCTGCGCAGAAGTCAACCAAACTTCACCCATTAGTGTATTGTATCACAATCTAGTAGTTACATGTGGAAATTTGGTTCTAGGACATTTGATTTGAGCGCAATCCTCAAACTTAGGTCAAAAAAGCCATTTAAGCCTTTTCACAGTGAGATCTATGCGATATGGCCGAGAAATGTAATTTTGATGTTAACTCCCAAACCGCTGCGCAGAAGTAAACCAAACTTTACCCAATAGTGTATTGTATCACAATCTAGTAGTTACATGTGGAAATTTGGTTCTAGGACATTTGATTTGAGCGTAATCCTCAAACTTAGGTCAAAAAAGCCATTTAAGCCTTTTCACAGTGAGATCTATGCGATATGGCCGAGAAATGTAATTTTGATGTTAACTCCCAAACCGCTGCGCAGAAGTAAACCAAACTTCACCCAATAGTGTATTGTATCACAATCTAGTAGTTACATGTGGAAATTTGGTTCTAGGACATTTGATTTGAGCGCAATCCTCAAACTTAGGTCAAAAAAGCCATTTAAGCCTTTTCACAGTGAGATCTACGCGATATGGCTGAGAATGTAATTTTGATGTTAACTCCCAAACCGCTGCGCAGAAGTAAACCAAACTTCACCCAATAGTGTATTGTATCACAATCTAGTAGTTACATTTAGAAATTTCGTTCTAGGACATTTGGTTTGAGCGCAATCATCAAACTTAATTAAAAAAGTCATTTCAGCCTTTTCACAGTGAGATCTATGCGATATTGCCGAGAAATGTAATTTTGATGTTAACTCCCAAACCGCTGCGCAGAAGTCAACCAAACTTCACCCAATAGTGTATTTTATCACAATCTAGTTACATTTAGAAATTTAGTTCTAGGACATTTGATTTGAGCGCAATCCTCAAACTTAGGTCAAAAAAGCCATTTAAGCCTTTTCACAGTGAGATCTATGCGATATGGCCGAGAAATGTAATTTTGATGTTAACTCCCAAACCGCTGCGCAGAAGTAAACCAAACTTCACCCAATAGTGTATTGTATCACAATCTAGTAGTTACATGTGGAAATTTGGTTCTAGGTCATTTGATTTGAGCGCAATTCTCAAACTTAGGTCAAAAAAGCCATTTAAGCCTTTTCAAAGTGAGATCTATGCGATATGGCCGAGAAATGTAATTTTGATGTTAACTCCCAAACCGCTGCGCAGAAGTAAACCAAACTTCACCCAATAGTGTATTTTATCATAATCTAGTAGTTACATTTGGAAATTTAGTTCTAGGACATTTGGTTTGAGCGCAATCTTCAAACTTAATTAAAAAAAGTCATTTAAGCCTTTTCACAGTGAGATCTATGCGATATGGCCGAGAAATGAATTTTTGATGTTAACTCCCAAACCGCTGCGCAGAAGTCAACCAAACTTCACCCAATAGTGTATTGTATCACAATCTAGTAGTTACATGTGGAAATTTGGTTCTAGGACATTTGATTTGAGCGCAATTCTCAAACTTAGGTCAAAAAAGCCATTTAAGCCTTTTCACAGTGAGATCTATGCGATATGGCCGAGAAATGTAATTTTGATGTTCACTCCCAAACCGCTGCGCAGAAGTCAACCAAACTTCACCCAATAGTGTATTGTATCACAATCTAGTAGTTACATGTAGAAATTTGGTTCTAGGACATTTGATTTGAGCGCAATCCTCAAACTTAGTTCAAAAAAGCCATTTAAGCCTTTTCACAGTGAGATCTATGCGATATGGCCGAGAAATGTAATTTTGATGTTAACTCCCAAACCGCTGCGCAGAAGTCAACCAAACTTCACCCAATAGTGTATTTTATCACAATCTAGTAGTTACATTTGGAAATTTAGTTTTAGGACATTTGGTTTGAGCGCAATCTTCAAACTTAATTAAAAAAAGTCATTTAAGCCTTTTCACAGTGAGATCTATGCGATATGGCCGAGAAATGTAATTTTGATGTTCACTCCCAAACCGCTGCGCAGAAGTCAACCAAACTTCACCCAATAGTGTATTTTATCACAATCTAGTAGTTACATTTGGAAATTTAGTTCTAGAACATTTGGTTTGAGCGCAATCATCAAACTTAGGTCAAAAAAGCCATTTAAGCCTTTTCACAGTGAGATCTATGCGATATGGCTGAGAAATGTAATTTTGATGTTAACTCCCAAACCGCTGCGCAGAAGTCAACCAAACTTCACCCAATAGTGTATTTTATCACAATCTAGTAGTTACATTTGGAAATTTAGTTTTAGGACATTTGGTTTGAGCGCAATCTTCAAACTTAATTAAAAAAAGTCATTTAAGCCTTTTCAAAGTGAGATCTATGCGATATGGCCTAGAAATGTAATTTTGATGTTCACTCCCAAACAGCTGCGCAGAAGTCAACCAAACTTCACCCATTAGTGTATTGTATCACAATCTAGTAGTTACATGTGGAAATTTGGTTCTAGGACATTTGATTTGAGCGCAATCCTCAAACTTAGGTCAAAAAAGCCATTTAAGCCTTTTCACAGTGAGATCTATGCGATATGCCCGAGAAATGTAATTTTGATGTTAACTCCCAAACCGCTGCGCAGAAGTAAACCAAACTTTACCCAATAGTGTATTGTATCACAATCTAGTAGTTACATGTGGAAATTTGGTTCTAGGACATTTGATTTGAGCGTAATCCTCAAACTTAGGTCAAAAAAGCCATTTAAGCCTTTTCACAGTGAGATCTATGCGATATGGCCGAGAAATGTAATTTTGATGTTAACTCCCAAACCGCTGCGCAGAAGTAAACCAAACTTCACCCAATAGTGTATTGTATCACAATCTAGTAGTTACATGTGGAAATTTGGTTCTAGGACATTTGATTTGAGCGCAATCCTCAAACTTAGGTCAAAAAAGCCATTTAAGCCTTTTCACAGTGAGATCTACGCGATATGGCTGAGAATGTAATTTTGATGTTAACTCCCAAACCGCTGCGCAGAAGTAAACCAAACTTCACCCAATAGTGTATTGTATCACAATCTAGTAGTTACATTTAGAAATTTCGTTCTAGGACATTTGGTTTGAGCGCAATCATCAAACTTAATTAAAAAAGTCATTTCAGCCTTTTCACAGTGAGATCTATGCGATATTGCCGAGAAATGTAATTTTGATGTTAACTCCCAAACCGCTGCGCAGAAGTCAACCAAACTTCACCCAATAGTGTATTTTATCACAATCTAGTAGTTACATTTAGAAATTTAGTTCTAGGACATTTGATTTGAGCGCAATCCTCAAACGTAGGTCAAAAAAGCCATTTAAGCCTTTTCACAGTGAGATCTATGCGATATGGCCGAGAAATGTAATTTTGATGTTAACTCCCAAACCGCTGCGCAGAAGTAAACCAAACTTCACCCAATAGTGTATTGTATCACAATCTAGTAGTTACATGTGGAAATTTGGTTCTAGGTCATTTGATTTGAGCGCAATTCTCAAACTTAGGTCAAAAAAGCCATTTAAGCCTTTTCACAGTGAGATCTATGCGATATGGCCGAGAAATGTAATTTTGATGTTAACTCCCAAACCGCTGCGCAGAAGTAAACCAAACTTCACCCAATAGTGTATTTTATCATAATCTAGTAGTTACATTTGGAAATTTAGTTCTAGGACATTTGGTTTGAGCGCAATCTTCAAACTTAATTAAAAAAAGTCATTTAAGCCTTTTCACAGTGAGATCTATGCGATATGGCCGAGAAATGTAATTTTGATGTTAACTCCCAAACCGCTGCGCAGAAGTCAACCAAACTTCACCCAATAGTGTATTGTATCACAATCTAGTAGTTACATGTGGAAATTTATTTCTAGGACATTTGATTTGAGCGCAATTCTCAAACTTAGGTCAAAAAAGCCATTTAAGCCTTTTCACAGTGAGATCTATGCGATATGGCCGAGAAATGTAATTTTGATGTTCACTCCCAAACCGCTGCGCAGAAGTCAACCAAACTTCACCCAATAGTGTATTGTATCACAATCTAGTAGTTACATGTAGAAATTTGGTTCTAGGACATTTGATTTGAGCGCAATCCTCAAACTTAGGTCAAAAAAGCCATTTAAGCCTTTTCACAGTGAGATCTATGCGATATGGCCGAGAAATGTAATTTTGATGTTAACTCCCAAACCGCTGCGCAGAAGTCAACCAAACTTCACCCAATAGTGTATTGTATCACAATCTAGTAGTTACATTTGGAAATTTAGTTTTAGGACATTTGGTTTGAGCGCAATCTTCAAACTTAATTAAAAAAAGTCATTTAAGCCTTTTCACAGTGAGATCTATGCGATATGGCCGAGAAATGTAATTTTGATGTTAACTCCCAAACCGCTGTGCAGAAGTCAACCAAACTTCACCCAATAGTGTATTTTATCACAATCTAGTAGTTACATTTGGAAATTTAGTTTTAGGACATTTGGTTTGAGCGCAATCTTCAAACTTAATTAAAAAAAGTCATTTAAGCCTTTTCACAGTGAGATCTATGCGATATGGCCTAGAAATGTAATTTTGATGTTCACTCCCAAACAGCTGCGCAGAAGTCAACCAAACTTCACCCATTAGTGTATTGTATCACAATCTAGTAGTTACATGTGGAAATTTGGTTCTAGGACATTTGATTTGACCGCAATCCTCAAACTTAGGTCAAAAAAGCCATTTAAGCCTTTTCACAGTGAGATCTATGCGATATGGCCGAGAAATGTAATTTTGATGTTAACTCCCAAACCGCTGCGCAGAAGTAAACCAAACTTTACCCAATAGTGTATTGTATCACAATCTAGTAGTTACATGTGGAAATTTGGTTCTAGGACATTTGATTTGAGCGTAATCCTCAAACTTAGGTCAAAAAAGCCATTTAAGCCTTTTCACAGTGAGATCTATGCGATATGGCCGAGAAATGTAATTTTGATGTTAACTCCCAAACCGCTGCGCAGAAGTAAACCAAACTTCACCCAATAGTGTATTTTATCACAATCTAGTAGTTACATTTGGAAATTTAGTTCTAGAACATTTGGTTTGAGCGCAATCATCAAACTTAGGTCAAAAAAGCCATTTAAGCCTTTTCACAGTGAGATCTATGCGATATGGCTGAGAAATGTAATTTTGATGTTAACTCCCAAACCGCTGCGCAGAAGTCAACCAAACTTCACCCAATAGTGTATTTTATCACAATCTAGTAGTTACATTTGGAAATTTAGTTTTAGGACATTTGGTTTGAGCGCAATCTTCAAACTTAATTAAAAAAAGTCATTTAAGCCTTTTCACAGTGAGATCTATGCGATATGGCCTAGAAATGTAATTTTGATGTTCACTCCCAAACAGCTGCGCAGAAGTCAACCAAACTTCACCCATTAGTGTATTGTATCACAATCTAGTAGTTACATGTGGAAATTTGGTTCTAGGACATTTGATTTGAGCGCAATCCTCAAACTTAGGTCAAAAAAGCCATTTAAGCCTTTTCACAGTGAGATCTATGCGATATGGCCGAGAAATGTAATTTTGATGTTAACTCCCAAACCGCTGCGCAGAAGTAAACCAAACTTTACCCAATAGTGTATTGTATCACAATCTAGTAGTTACATGTGGAAATTTGGTTCTAGGACATTTGATTTGAGCGTAATCCTCAAACTTAGGTCAAAAAAGCCATTTAAGCCTTTTCACAGTGAGATCTATGCGATATGGCCGAGAAATGTAATTTTGATGTTAACTCCCAAACCGCTGCGCAGAAGTAAACCAAACTTCACCCAATAGTGTATTGTATCACAATCTAGTAGTTACATGTGGAAATTTGGTTCTAGGACATTTGATTTGAGCGCAATCCTCAAACTTAGGTCAAAAAAGCCATTTAAGCCTTTTCACAGTGAGATCTACGCGATATGGCTGAGAATGTAATTTTGATGTTAACTCCCAAACCGCTGCGCAGAAGTCAACCAAACTTCACCCAATAGTGTATTTTATCATAATCTAGTAGTTACATTTGGAAATTTAGTTCTAGGACATTTGGTTTGAGCGCAATCTTCAAACTTAATTAAAAAAAGTCATTTAAGCCTTTTCACAGTGAGATCTATGCGATATGGCCGAGAAATGTAATTTTGATGTTCACTCCCAAACCGCTGCGCAGAAGTCAACCAAACTTCACCCAATAGTGTATTGTATCACAATCTATTAGTTACATGTGGAAATTTGGTTCTAGGACATTTGATTTGAGCGCAATCCTCAAACTTAGGTCAAAAAAGCCATTTAAGCCTTTTCACAGTGAGATCTATGCGATATGGCCGAGAAATGTAATTTTGATGTTAACTCCCAAACCGCTGCGCAGAAGTAAACCAAACTTTACCCAATAGTGTATTGTATCACAATCTAGTAGTTACATGTGGAAATTTGGTTCTAGGACATTTGATTTGAGCGTAATCCTCAAACTTAGGTCAAAAAAGCCATTTAAGCCTTTTCACAGTGAGATCTATGCGATATGGCCGAGAAATGTAATTTTGATGTTAACTCCCAAACCGCTGCGCAGAAGTAAACCAAACTTCACCCAATAGTGTATTGTATCACAATCTAGTAGTTACATGTGGAAATTTGGTTCTAGGACATTTGATTTGAGCGCAATCCTCAAACTTAGGTCAAAAAAGCCATTTAAGCCTTTTCACAGTGAGATCTACGCGATATGGCTGAGAATGTAATTTTGATGTTAACTCCCAAACCGCTGCGCAGAAGTCAACCAAACTTCACCCAATAGTGTATTTTATCATAATCTAGTAGTTACATTTGGAAATTTAGTTCTAGGACATTTGGTTTGAGCGCAATCTTCAAACTTAATTAAAAAAAGTCATTTAAGCCTTTTCACAGTGAGATCTATGCGATATGGCCGAGAAATGTAATTTTGATGTTCACTCCCAAACCGCTGCGCAGAAGTCAACCAAACTTCACCCAATAGTGTATTGTATCACAATCTATTAGTTACATGTGGAAATTTGGTTCTAGGACATTTGATTTGAGCGCAATCCTCAAACTTAGGTCAAAAAAGCCATTTAAGCCTTTTCACAGTGAGATCTATGCGATATGGCCGAGAAATGTAATTTTGATGTTAACTCCCAAACCGCTGCGCAGAAGTCAACCAAACTTCACCCAATAGTGTATTTTATCACAATCTAGTAGTTACATTTGAAAATTTAATTTTAGGACATTTGGTTTGAGCGCAATCTTCAAACTTAATTAAAAAAAGTCATTTAAGCCTTTTCACAGTGAGATCTATGCGATATGGCCGAGAAATGTAATTTTGATGTTCACTCCCAAACCGCTGCGCAGAAGTCAACCAAACTTCACCCATTAGTGTATTGTATCAATCTAGTATTTACATGTGGAAATTTGGTTCTAGGACATTTGATTTGAGCGCAATCCTCAAACTTAGGTCAAAAAAGCCATTTAAGCCTTTTCACAGTGAGATTTATGCGATATGGCCGAGAAATGTAATTTTGATGTTAACTCCCAAACCGCTGCGCAGAAGTCAACCAAACTTCACCCAATAGTGTATTTTATCACAATCTAGTAGTTACATTTAGAAATTTAGTTCTAGAACATTTGGTTTGAGCGCAATCATCAAACTTAGGTCAAAAAAGCCATTTAAGCCTTTTCACAGTGAGATCTATGTGATATGGCTGAGAAATGTAATTTTGATGTTAACTCACAAACCGCTGCGCAGAAGTCAACCAAACTTCACCCAATAGTGTATTTTATCACAATCTAGTAGTTACATTTGGAAATTTAGTTTTAGGACATTTGGTTTGAGCGCAATCTTCAAACTTAATTAAAAAAAGTCATTTAAGCCTTTTCACAGTGAGATCTATGCGATATGGCCGAGAAATGTAATTTTGATGTTAACTCCCAAACCGCTGCGCAGAAGTCAACCAAACTTCACCCCATAGTGTATTTTATCACAATCTAGTAGTTACATTTGGAAATTTAGTTCTAGGACATTTGGTTTGAGCGCAATCTTCAAACTTAATTAAAAAAAGTCATTTAAGCCTTTTCACAGTGAGATCTATGCGATATGGCCGAGAAATGTAATTTTGATGTTCACTCCCAAACCGCTGCGCAGAAGTCAACCAAACTTCACCCAATAGTGTATTGTATCGCAATCTAGTAGTTACATGTGGAAATTTGGTTCTAGGACATTTGATTTGAGCGCAATCCTCAAACTTAGGTCAAAAAAGCCATTTAAGCCTTTTCACAGTGAGATCTATGCGATATGGCCGAGAAATGTAATTTTGATGTTAACTCCCAAACCGCTGCGCAGAAGTAAACCAAACTTTACCCAATAGTGTATTGTATCACAATCTAGTAGTTACATGTGGAAATTTGGTTCTAGGACATTTGATTTGAGCGTAATCCTCAAACTTAGGTCAAAAAAGCCATTTAAGCCTTTTCACAGTGAGATCTATGCGATATGGCCGAGAAATGTAATTTTGATGTTAACTCCCAAACCGCTGCGCAGAAGTAAACCAAACTTCACCCAATAGTGTATTGTATCACAATCTAGTAGTTACATGTGGAAATTTGGTTCTAGGACATTTGATTTGAGCGCAATCCTCAAACTTAGGTCAAAAAAGCCATTTAAGCCTTTTCACAGTGAGATCTACGCGATATGGCTGAGAATGTAATTTTGATGTTAACTCCCAAACCGCTGCGCAGAAGTCAACCAAACTTCACCCAATAGTGTATTGTATCACAATCTAGTAGTTACATTTAGAAATTTCGTTCTAGGACATTTGGTTTGAGCGCAATCATCAAACTTAATTAAAAAAGTCATTTCAGCCTTTTCACAGTGAGATCTATGCGATATTGCCGAGAAATGTAATTTTGATGTTAACTCCCAAACCGCTGCGCAGAAGTCAACCAAACTTCACCCAATAGTGTATTTTATCACAATCTAGTAGTTACATTTAGAAATTTAGTTCTAGGACATTTGGTTTGAGCGCAATCTTCAAACTTAATTTAAAAAAAATTCATTTAAGCCTTTTCACAGTGAGATCTATGCGATATGGCCGAGAAATGTAATTTTGATGTTAACTCCCAAACCGCTGCGCAGAAGTAAACCAAACTTCACCCAATAGTGTATTGTATCACAATCTAGTAGTTACATGTGGAAATTTGGTTCTAGGTCATTTCATTTGAGCGCAATTCTCAAACTTAGGTCAAAAAAGCCATTTAAGCCTTTTCACAGTGAGATCTATGTGATATGGCCGAGAAATGTAATTTTGATGTTAACTCCCAAACCGCTGCGCAGAAGTAAACCAAACTTCACCCAATAGTGTATTTTATCATAATCTAGTAGTTACATTTGGAAATTTAGTTCTAGGACATTTGGTTTGAGCGCAATCTTCAAACTTGATTAAAAAAAGTCATTTAAGCCTTTTCACAGTGAGATCTACGCGATATGGCCGAGAAATGTAATTTTGATGTTAACTCCCAAACCGCTGCGCAGAAGTCAACCAAACTTCACCCAATAGTGTATTGTATCACAATCTAGTAGTTACATGTGGAAATTTGGTTCTAGGACATTTGATTTGAGCGCAATTCTCAAACTTAGGTCAAAAAAGCCATTTAAGCCTTTTCACAGTGAGATCTATGCGATATGGCCGAGAAATGTAATTTTGATGTTCACTCCCAAACCGCTGCGCAGAAGTCAACCAAACTTCACCCAATAGTGTATTGTATCACAATCTAGTAGTTACATGTAGAAATTTGGTTCTAGGACATTTGATTTGAGCGCAATCCTCAAACTTAGGTCAAAAAAGCCATTTAAGCCTTTTCACAGTGAGATCTATGCGATATGGCCGAGAAATGTAATTTTGATGTTAACTCCCAAACCGCTGCGCAGAAGTCAACCAAACTTCACCCAATAGTGTATTTTGTCACAATCTAGTAGTTACATTTGGAAATTTAGTTTTAGGATATTTGGTTTGAGCGCAATCTTCAAACTTAATTAAAAAAAGTCATTTAAGCCTTTTCACAGTGAGATCTATGCGATATGGCTGAGAAATGTAATTTTGATGTTAACTCCCAAACCGCTGCGCAGAAGTCAACCAAACTTCACCCAATAGTGTATTTTATCACAATCTAGTAGTTACATTTGGAAATTTAGTTCTAGAACATTTGGTTTGAGCGCAATCATCAAACTTAGGTCAAAAAAGCCATTTAAGCCTTTTCACAGTGAGATCTATGCGATATGGCTGAGAAATGTAATTTTGATGTTAACTCCCAAACCGCTGCGCAGAAGTCAACCAAACTTCACCCAATAGTGTATTTTATCACAATCTAGTAGTTACATTTGGAAATTTAGTTTTAGGACATTTGGTTTGAGCGCAATCTTCAAACTTAATTAAAAAAAGTCATTTAAGCCTTTTCACAGTGAGATCTATGCGATATGGCCGAGAAATGTAATTTTGATGTTAACTCCCAAACCGCTGCGCAGAAGTCAACCAAACTTCACCCCATAGTGTATTTTATCACAATCTAGTAGTTACATTTGGAAATTTAGTTCTAGGACATTTGGTTTGAGCGCAATCATCAAACTTAAGTCAAAAAAGCCATTTAAGCCTTTTCACAGTGAGATCTATGCGATATGGCTGAGAAATGTAATTTTGATGTTAACTCCCAAACCGCTGCGCAGAAGTCAACCAAACTTCACCCCATAGTGTATTTTATCACAATCTAGTAGTTACATTTGGAAATTTAGTTCTAGAACATTTGGTTTGAGCGCAATCATCAAACTTAGGTCAAAAAAGCAATTTAAGCCTTTTCACAGTGAGATCTATGCGATATGGCTGAGAAATGTAATTTTGATGTTAACTCCCAAACCGCTGCGCAGAAGTCAACCAAACTTCAGCCAATAGTGTATTTTATCACAATCTAGTAGTTTCATTTGGAAATTTAGTTTTAGGACATTTGGTTTGAGCGCAATCTTCAAACTTAATTAAAAAAAGTCATTTAAGCCTTTTCACAGTGAGATCTATGCGATATGGCCTAGAAATGTAATTTTGATGTTCACTCCCAAACAGCTGTGCAGAAGTCAACCAAACTTCACCCATTAGTGTATTGTATCACAATCTAGTAGTTACATGTGGAAATTTGGTTCTAGGACATTTGATTTGAGCGCAATCCTCAAACTTAGGTCAAAAAAGCCATTTAAGCCTTTTCACAGTGAGATCTATGCGATATGGCCGAGAAATGTAATTTTGATGTTAACTCCCAAACCACTGCGCAGAAGTAAACCAAACTTTACCCAATAGTGTATTGTATCACAATCTAGTAGTTACATGTGGAAATTTGGTTCTAGGACATTTGATTTGAGCGTAATCCTCAAACTTAGGTCAAAAAAGCCATTTAAGCCTTTTCACAGTGAGATCTATGCGATATGGCCGAGAAATGTAATTTTGATGTTAACTCCCAAACCGCTGCGCAGAAGTAAACCAAACTTCACCCAATAGTGTATTGTATCACAATCTAGTAGTTACATGTGGAAATTTGGTTCTAGGACATTTGATTTGAGCGCAATCCTCAAACTTAGGTCAAAAAAGCCATTTAAGCCTTTTCACAGTGAGATCTATGCGATATTGCCGAGAAATGTAATTTTGATGTTAACTCCCAAACCGCTGCGCAGAAGTCAACCAAACTTCACCCAATAGTGTATTTTATCACAATCTAGTAGTTACATTTAGATATTTAGTTCTAGGACATTTGGTTTGAGCGCAATCTTCAAACTTAATTTAAAAAAATTCATTTAAGCCTTTTCACAGTGAGATCTATGCGATATGGCCGAGAAATGTAATTTTGATGTTCACTCCCAAACCGCTGCGCAGAAGTCAACCAAACTTCACCCAATAGTGTATTGTATCGCAATCTAGTAGTTACATGTGGAAATTTGGTTCTAGGACATTTGATTTGAGCGCAATCCTCAAACTTAGGTCAAAAAAGCCATTTAAGCCTTTTCACAGTGAGATCTATGCGATATGGCCGAGAAATGTAATTTTGATGTTAACTCCCAAACCGCTGCGCAGAAGTAAACCAAACTTTACCCAATAGTGTATTGTATCACAATCTAGTAGTTACATGTGGAAATTTGGTTCTAGGACATTTGATTTGAGCGTAATCCTCAAACTTAGGTCAAAAAAGCCATTTAAGCCTTTTCACAGTGAGATCTATGCGATATGGCCGAGAAATGTAATTTTGATGTTAACTCCCAAACCGCTGCGCAGAAGTAAACCAAACTTCACCCAATAGTGTATTGTATCACAATCTAGTAGTTACATGTGGAAATTTGGTTCTAGGACATTTGATTTGAGCGCAATCCTCAAACTTAGGTCAAAAAAGCCATTTAAGCCTTTTCACAGTGAGATCTACGCGATATGGCTGAGAATGTAATTTTGATGTTAACTCCCAAACCGCTGCGCAGAAGTCAACCAAACTTCACCCAATAGTGTATTGTATCACAATCTAGTAGTTACATTTAGAAATTTCGTTCTAGGACATTTGGTTTGAGCGCAATCATCAAACTTAATTAAAAAAGTCATTTCAGCCTTTTCACAGTGAGATCTATGCGATATTGCCGAGAAATGTAATTTTGATGTTAACTCCCAAACCGCTGCGCAGAAGTCAACCAAACTTCACCCAATAGTGTATTTTATCACAATCTAGTAGTTACATTTAGAAATTTAGTTCTAGGACATTTGGTTTGAGCGCAATCTTCAAACTTAATTTAAAAAAAATTCATTTAAGCCTTTTCACAGTGAGATCTATGCGATATGGCCGAGAAATGTAATTTTGATGTTAACTCCCAAACCGCTGCGCAGAAGTAAACCAAACTTCACCCAATAGTGTATTGTATCACAATCTAGTAGTTACATGTGGAAATTTGGTTCTAGGTCATTTCATTTGAGCGCAATTCTCAAACTTAGGTCAAAAAAGCCATTTAAGCCTTTTCACAGTGAGATCTATGTGATATGGCCGAGAAATGTAATTTTGATGTTAACTCCCAAACCGCTGCGCAGAAGTAAACCAAACTTCACCCAATAGTGTATTTTATCATAATCTAGTAGTTACATTTGGAAATTTAGTTCTAGGACATTTGGTTTGAGCGCAATCTTCAAACTTGATTAAAAAAAGTCATTTAAGCCTTTTCACAGTGAGATCTACGCGATATGGCCGAGAAATGTAATTTTGATGTTAACTCCCAAACCGCTGCGCAGAAGTCAACCAAACTTCACCCAATAGTGTATTGTATCACAATCTAGTAGTTACATGTGGAAATTTGGTTCTAGGACATTTGATTTGAGCGCAATTCTCAAACTTAGGTCAAAAAAGCCATTTAAGCCTTTTCACAGTGAGATCTATGCGATATGGCCGAGAAATGTAATTTTGATGTTCACTCCCAAACCGCTGCGCAGAAGTCAACCAAACTTCACCCAATAGTGTATTGTATCACAATCTAGTAGTTACATGTAGAAATTTGGTTCTAGGACATTTGATTTGAGCGCAATCCTCAAACTTAGGTCAAAAAAGCCATTTAAGCCTTTTCACAGTGAGATCTATGCGATATGGCCGAGAAATGTAATTTTGATGTTAACTCCCAAACCGCTGCGCAGAAGTCAACCAAACTTCACCCAATAGTGTATTTTGTCACAATCTAGTAGTTACATTTGGAAATTTAGTTTTAGGATATTTGGTTTGAGCGCAATCTTCAAACTTAATTAAAAAAAGTCATTTAAGCCTTTTCACAGTGAGATCTATGCGATATGGCTGAGAAATGTAATTTTGATGTTAACTCCCAAACCGCTGCGCAGAAGTCAACCAAACTTCACCCAATAGTGTATTTTATCACAATCTAGTAGTTACATTTGGAAATTTAGTTCTAGAACATTTGGTTTGAGCGCAATCATCAAACTTAGGTCAAAAAAGCCATTTAAGCCTTTTCACAGTGAGATCTATGCGATATGGCTGAGAAATGTAATTTTGATGTTAACTCCCAAACCGCTGCGCAGAAGTCAACCAAACTTCACCCAATAGTGTATTTTATCACAATCTAGTAGTTACATTTGGAAATTTAGTTTTAGGACATTTGGTTTGAGCGCAATCTTCAAACTTAATTAAAAAAAGTCATTTAAGCCTTTTCACAGTGAGATCTATGCGATATGGCCGAGAAATGTAATTTTGATGTTAACTCCCAAACCGCTGCGCAGAAGTCAACCAAACTTCACCCCATAGTGTATTTTATCACAATCTAGTAGTTACATTTGGAAATTTAGTTCTAGGACATTTGGTTTGAGCGCAATCATCAAACTTAAGTCAAAAAAGCCATTTAAGCCTTTTCACAGTGAGATCTATGCGATATGGCTGAGAAATGTAATTTTGATGTTAACTCCCAAACCGCTGCGCAGAAGTCAACCAAACTTCACCCCATAGTGTATTTTATCACAATCTAGTAGTTACATTTGGAAATTTAGTTCTAGAACATTTGGTTTGAGCGCAATCATCAAACTTAGGTCAAAAAAGCAATTTAAGCCTTTTCACAGTGAGATCTATGCGATATGGCTGAGAAATGTAATTTTGATGTTAACTCCCAAACCGCTGCGCAGAAGTCAACCAAACTTCACCCAATAGTGTATTTTATCACAATCTAGTAGTTTCATTTGGAAATTTAGTTTTAGGACATTTGGTTTGAGCGCAATCTTCAAACTTAATTAAAAAAAGTCATTTAAGCCTTTTCACAGTGAGATCTATGCGATATGGCCTAGAAATGTAATTTTGATGTTCACTCCCAAACAGCTGTGCAGAAGTCAACCAAACTTCACCCATTAGTGTATTGTATCACAATCTAGTAGTTACATGTGGAAATTTGGTTCTAGGACATTTGATTTGAGCGCAATCCTCAAACTTAGGTCAAAAAAGCCATTTAAGCCTTTTCACAGTGAGATCTATGCGATATGGCCGAGAAATGTAATTTTGATGTTAACTCCCAAACCACTGCGCAGAAGTAAACCAAACTTTACCCAATAGTGTATTGTATCACAATCTAGTAGTTACATGTGGAAATTTGGTTCTAGGACATTTGATTTGAGCGTAATCCTCAAACTTAGGTCAAAAAAGCCATTTAAGCCTTTTCACAGTGAGATCTATGCGATATGGCCGAGAAATGTAATTTTGATGTTAACTCCCAAACCGCTGCGCAGAAGTAAACCAAACTTCACCCAATAGTGTATTGTATCACAATCTAGTAGTTACATGTGGAAATTTGGTTCTAGGACATTTGATTTGAGCGCAATCCTCAAACTTAGGTCAAAAAAGCCATTTAAGCCTTTTCACAGTGAGATCTATGCGATATTGCCGAGAAATGTAATTTTGATGTTAACTCCCAAACCGCTGCGCAGAAGTCAACCAAACTTCACCCAATAGTGTATTTTATCACAATCTAGTAGTTACATTTAGATATTTAGTTCTAGGACATTTGGTTTGAGCGCAATCTTCAAACTTAATTTAAAAAAATTCATTTAAGCCTTTTCACAGTGAGATCTATGCGATATGGCCGAGAAATGTAATTTTGATGTTCACTCCCAAACCGCTGCGCAGAAGTCAACCAAACTTCACCCAATAGTGTATTGTATCACAATCTAGTAGTTACATGTGGAAATTTGGTTCTAGGACATTTGATTTGAGCGCAATCCTCAAACTTAGGTCAAAAAAGCCATTTAAGCCTTTTCACAGTGAGATCTATGCGATAAGGCCGAGAAATGTAATTTTGATGTTAACTCCCAAACCGCTGCGCAGAAGTCAACCAAACTTCACCCAATAGTGTATTGTATCACAATCTAGTAGTTACATGTAGAAATTTGGTTCTAGGACATTTGATTTGAGCGCAATCCTCAAACTTAGGTTAAAAAAGCCATTTAAGCCTTTTCACAGTGATATCTACGCGATATGGCCGAGAAATGTAATTTTGATGTTAACTCCCAAACCGCTGCGCAGAAGTCAACCAAACTTCACCCAATTGTGTATTGTATCACAATCTAGTAGTTACATTTGGAAATTTCGTTCTAGGACATTTGGTTTGAGCGCAATCATCAAACTTAATTAAAAAAGTCATTTAAGCCTTTTCACAGTGAGATCTATGCGATATGGCCGAGAAATGTAATTTTGATGTTAACTCCCAAACCGCTGCGCAGAAGTCAACCAAACTTCACCCAATAGTGTATTGTATAACAATCTAGTAGTTACATTTGCAAATTTGGTTCTAGGACATTTGGTTTGAGCGCAATCCTCAAACTTAGTTAAAAAAATTCATTTAAGCCTTTTCACAGTGAGATCTACGCGATATGGCCGAGAAATGTAATTTTGATGTTAACTCCCAAACCGCTGCGCAGAAAACCAAACTTCACCCAATAGTGTATTGTATCACAATCTAGTAGTTACATGTGGAAATTTGGTTCTAGGACATTTGATTTGAGCGCAATCCTCAAACTTAGTTAAAAAAAAAGTCATTTAAGCCTTTTCACAGTGAGATCTACGCGATATGGCCGAGAAATGTAATTTTGATGTTAATTCCCAAACCGCTGCGCAGAAGTCAACTAAACTTCACTCAATAGTGTATTGTATAACAATCTAGTAGTTACATTTGGAAATTTGGTTCTAGGACATTTGGTTTGAGTGCAATCCTCAAACTTAGTTAAAAAAAAGTCATTTAAGCCTTTTCACAGTGAGATCTACGCGATATGGCCGAGAAATGTAATTTTGATGTTAACTCCCAAACCGCTGCGCAGAAGTCAAACAAACTTCACCCAATAGTGTATTGTATCACAATCTAGTAGTTTCATGTGGAAATTTGGTTCTAGGACATTTGATTTGAGCGCAATCCTCAAACGTTGGTAAAAAAAATGTCATTTAAGCCTTTTCACAGTGAGATCTACGCGATATGGCCGAGAAATGTAATTTTGATGTTAACTCCAAACCGCTGCGCAGAAGTCAACTAAACTTCACCCAATAGTGTATTGTATCACAATCTAGAAGTTACATTTGGAAATTTGGTTCTAGGACATTTGGTTTGAGCGCAATCCTCACACTTAGTTAAAAAAAAAGTCATTTAAGCCTTTTCACAGTGAGATCTACGCGATATGGCCGAGAAATGTAATTTTGATGTTAACTCCCAAACCGCTGCGCAGAAGTCAACCAAACTTCACCCAGTAGTGTATTGTATAACAATCTAGTAGTTACATTTGGAAATTTGGTTCTAGGACATTTGGTTTGAGCGCAATCCTCACACTTAGTTAAAAAAAGTCATTTAAGCCTTTTCACAGTGAGATCTACGCGATATGGCCGAGAAATGTAATTTTGATGTTAACTCCCAAACCGCTGCGCAGAAGTCAACCAAACTTCACCCAGTAGTGTATTGTATAACAATCTAGTAGTTACATTTGGAAATTTGGTTCTAGGACATTTGGTTTGAGCGCAATCTTCAAACTTAATTAAAAAAAGTCATTTAAGCCTTTTCACAGTGAGATCTATGCGATATGGCCGAGAAATGTAATTTTGATGTTAACTCCCAAACCGCTGCGCAGAAGTCAACCAAACTTCACCCAGTAGTGTATTGTATAACAATCTAGTAGTTACATTTGGAAATTTGGTTCTAGGACATTTGGGTTGAGCGCAATCCTCACACTTAGTTAAAAAAAGTCATTTAAGCCTTTTCACAGTGAGATCTACGCGATATGGCCGAGAAATGTAATTTTGATGTTAACTCCCAAACCGCTGCGCAGAAGTCAACCAAACTTCACCAAATAGTCTATTGTATCACAATCTAGTAGTTACATTTGGAAATTTGGTTTTGGACATTTGGTTTGAGCGTAATCCTCACACTTAGTTAAAAAAAAGTCATTTAAGCCTTTTCACAGTGAGATCTACGCGATATGGCCGAGAAATGTAATTTTGATGTTAACTCCCAAACCGCTGCGCAGAAGTCAACCAAACTTCACATAACAGTGTATTGTATCACAATCTAGTAGTTACATTTGGAAATTTGGTTCTAGGACATTTGGTTTGAGCGCAATCCTCAAACTTAGTTAAAAAAGTCATTTAAGCCTTTTCACAGTGAGATCTACGCGATATGGCCGAGAAATGTAATTTTGATTTTAACTCCCAAACCGCCGCGCAGAAGTCAACCAAACTTCACCCAATAGTGTATTGTATAACAATCTAGTAGTTACATTTGGAAATTTGGTTCTAGGACATTTGGTTTGAGCGCAATCCTCACACTTAGTTAGAAAAAGTCATTTAAGCCTTTTCACAGTGAGATCTACGCGATATGGCCGAGAAATGTAATTTTGATGTTAACTCCCAAACCGCTGCGCAGAAGTCAACCAAACTTCACCCAATAGTGTATTGTATAACAATCTAGTAGTTACATATGGAAATTTGGTTCTAGGACATTTGATTTGAGCGCAATCCTCAAACTTAGTTAAAAAAAAGTCATTTAAGCCTTTTCACAGTGAGATCTACGCGATATGGCCGAGAAATGTAATTTTGATGTTAACTCCCAAACCGCTGCGCAGAAGTCAACTAAACTTCACCCAATAGTGTATTGTATCACAATCTAGTAGTTACATTTTGAAATTTGGTTCTAGGACATTTGGTTTGAGCGCAATCCTCAAACTTAGTTTAAAAAAAGTCATTTAAGCCTTTTCACAGTGAGATCTACGCGATATGGCCGAAAAATGTAATTTTGATGTTAACTCCCAAACCGCCGCGCAGAAGTCAACCAAACTTCACCCAATAGTGTATTGTATAACAATCTAGTAGTTACATTTGGAAATTTGGTTCTAGGACATTTAGTTTGAGCGCAATCCTCAAACTTAGTTAAAAAAAGTCATTTAAGCCTTTTCACAGTGAGATCTACGCGATATGGCCGAGAAATGTAATTTTGATGTTAACTCCCAAACCGCTGCGCAGAAGTCAACCAAACTTCACCCAATAGTGTATTGTATAACAATCTAGTAGTTACATTTGCAAATTTGGTTCTAGGACATTTGGTTTGAGCGCAATCCTCAAACTTAGTTAAAAAAATTCATTTAAGCCTTTTCACAGTGAGATCTACGCGATATGGCCGAGAAATGTAATTTTGATGTTAACTCCCAAACCGCTGCGCAGAAAACCAAACTTCACCCAATAGTGTATTGTATCACAATCTAGTAGTTACATGTGGAAATTTGGTTCTAGGACATTTGATTTGAGCGCAATCCTCAAACTTAGTTAAAAAAAGTCATTTAAGCCTTTTCACAGTGAGATCTACGCGATATGGCCGAGAAATGTAATTTTGATGTTAATTCCCAAACCGCTGCGCAGAAGTCAACTAAACTTCACTCAATAGTGTATTGTATCACAATCTAGTAGTTTCATGTGGAAATTTGGTTCTAGGACATTTGATTTGAGAGCAATCCTCAAACTTAGTTAAAAAAAAGTCATGTAAGCCTTTTCACAGTGAGATCTACGCGATATGGCCGAGAAATGTAATTTTGATGTTAACTCCCAAACCGCTGCGCAGAAGTCAACTAAACTTCACCCAATAGTGTATTGTATCACAATCTAGTAGTTACATTTGGAAATTTGGTTCTAGGACATTTGGTTTGAGCGCAATCGTCACACTTAGTTAAAAAAAGTCATTTAAGCCTTTTCACAGTGAGATCTACGTGATATGGCCGAGAAATGTAATTTTGATGTTAACTCCCAAACCGCTGCGCAGAAGTCAACCAAACTTCACCCAGTAGTGTATTGTATAACAATCTAGTAGTTACATTTGGAAATTTGGTTCTAGGACATTTGGTTTGAGCGCAATCCTCACACTTAGTTAAAAAAAGTCATTTAAGCCTTTTCACAGTGAGATCTACGCGATATGGCCGAGAAATGTAATTTTGATGTTAACTCCCAAACCGCTGCGCAGAAGTCAACCAAACTTCACCAAATAGTCTATTGTATCACAATCTAGTAGTTACATTTGGAAATTTGGTTTTGGACATTTGGTTTGAGCGTAATCCTCACACTTAGTTAAAAAAAAGTCATTTAAGCCTTTTCACAGTGAGATCTACGCGATATGGCCGAGAAATGTAATTTTGATGATAACTCCCAAACCGCTGCGCAGAAGTCAACCAAACTTCACATAATAGTGTATTGTATCACAATCTAGTAGTTACATTTGGAAATTTGGTTCTAGGACATTTGGTTTGAGTGCAATCCTCAAACTTAGTTAAAAAAAAGTCATTTAAGCCTTTTCACAGTGAGATCTACGCGATATGGCCGAGAAATGTAATTTTGATGTTAACTCCCAAACCGCTGCGCAGAAGTCAACCAAACTTCACCCAATAGTGTATTGTATCACAATCTAGTAGTTACATTTGGAAATTTGGTTCTAGGACATTTGGTTTGAGCGCAATCCTCAAACTTAGTTAAAAAAAAGTCATTTAAGCCTTTTCACAGTGAGATCTACGCGATATGGCCGAGAAATGTAATTTTGATGTTAACTCCCAAACCGCCGCGCAGAAGTCAACCAAACTTCACCCAATAGTGTATTGTATAACAATCTAGTAGTTACATTTGGAAATTTGGTTCTAGGACATTTGGTTTGAGCGCAATCCTCACACTTAGTTAGAAAAAGTCATTTAAGCCTTTTCACAGTGAGATCTACGCGATATGGCCGAGAAATGTAATTTTGATGTTAACTCCCAAACCGCTGCGCAGAAGTCAACCAAACTTCACCCAATAGTGTATTGTATAACAATCTAGTAGTTACATATGGAAATTTGGTTCTAGGACATTTGATTTGAGCGCAATCCTCAAACTTAGTTAAAAAAAAGTCATTTAAGCCTTTTCACAGTGAGATCTACGCAATATGGCCGAGAAATGTAATTTTGATGTTAACTCCCAAACCGCTGCGCAGAAGTCAACTAAACTTCACCCAATAGTGTATTGTATCACAATCTAGTAGTTACATTTTGAAATTTGGTTCTAGGACATTTGGTTTGAGCGCAATCCTCAAACTTAGTTTAAAAAAAGTCATTTAAGCCTTTTCACAGTGAGATCTACGCGATATGGCCGAGAAATGTAATTTTGATGTTAACTCCCAAACCGCTGCGCAGAAGTCAACCAAACTTCACCCAACAGTGTATTGTATAACAATCTAGTAGTTACATTTGGAAATTTGGTTCTAGGACATTTAGTTTGAGCGCAATCCTCAAACTTAGTTAAAAAAAGTCATTTAAGCCTTTTCACAGTGAGATCTACGCGATATGGCCGAGAAATGTAATTTTGATGTTAACTCCCAAACCGCTGCGCAGAAGTCAACCAAACTTCACCCAATAGTGTATTGTATAACAATCTAGTAGTTACATTTGCAAATTTGGTTCTAGGACATTTGGTTTGAGCGCAATCCTCAAACTTAGTTAAAAAAATTCATTTAAGCCTTTTCACAGTGAGATCTACGCGATATGGCCGAGAAATGTAATTTTGATGTTAACTCCCAAACCGCTGCGCAGAAAACCAAACTTCACCCAATAGTGTATTGTATCACAATCTAGTAGTTACATGTGGAAATTTGGTTCTAGGACATTTGATTTGAGCGCAATCCTCAAACTTAGTTAAAAAAAGTCATTTAAGCCTTTTCACAGTGAGATCTACGCGATATGGCCGAGAAATGTAATTTTGATGTTAATTCCCAAACCGCTGCGCAGAAGTCAACTAAACTTCACTCAATAGTGTCTTGTATCACAATCTAGTAGTTTCATGTGGAAATTTGGTTCTAGGACATTTGATTTGAGAGCAATCCTCAAACTTAGTTAAAAAAAAGTCATTTAAGCCTTTTCACAGTGAGATCTACGCGATATGGCCGAGAAATGTAATTTTGATGTTAACTCCCAAACCGCTGCGCAGAAGTCAACTAAACTTCACCCAATAGTGTATTGTATCACAATCTAGTAGTTACATTTGGAAATTTGGTTCTAGGACATTTGGTCTGAGCGCAATCGTCACACTTAGTTAAAAAAAGTCATTTAAGCCTTTTCACAGTGAGATCTACGCGATATGGCCGAGAAATGTAATTTTGATGTTAACTCCCAAACCGCTGCGCAGAAGTCAACCAAACTTCACCCAGTAGTGTATTGTATAACAATCTAGTAGTTACATTTGGAAATTTGGTTCTAGGACATTTGGTTTGAGCGCAATCCTCACACTTAGTTAAAAAAAGTCATTTAAGCCTTTTCACAGTGAGATCTACGCGATATGGCCGAGAAATGTAATTTTGATGTTAACTCCCAGACCGCTGCGCAGAAGTCAACCAAACTTCACCAAATAGTCTATTGTATCACAATCTAGTAGTTACATTTGGAAATTTAATTTTGGACATTTGGTTTGAGCGTAATCCTCACACTTAGTTAAAAAAAGTCATTTAAGCCTTTTCACAGTGAGATCTACGCGATATGGCCGAGAAATGTAATTTTGATGTTAACTCCCAAACCGCTGCGCAGAAGTCAACTAAACTTCACCCAGTAGTGTATTGTATCACAATCTAGTAGTTACATTTGGAAATTTGGTTCTAGGACATTTGGTTTGAGCGCAATCCTCACACTTAGTTAAAAAAAGTCATTTAAGCCTTTTCACAGTGAGATCTACGCGATATGGCCGAGAAATGTAATTTTGATGTTAATTCCCAAACCGCTGCGCAGAAGTCAACTAAACTTCACTCAATAGTGTATTGTATCACAATCTAGTAGTTTCATGTGGAAATTTGGTTCTAGGACATTTGATTTGAGCGCAATCCTCAAACTTAGTTAAAAAAAGTCATTTAAGCCTTTTCACAGTGAGATCTACGCGATATGGCCGAGAAATGTAATTTTGATGATAACTCCCAAACCGCTGCGCAGAAGTCAACTAAACTTCACCCAATAGTGTATTGTATCACAATCTAGTAGTTACATTTTGAAATTTGGTTCTAGGACATTTGGTTTGAGCGCAATCCTCAAACTTAGTTTAAAAAAAGTCATTTAAGCCTTTTCACAGTGAGATCTACGCGATATGGCCGAGAAATGTAATTTTGATGTTAACTCCCAAACCGCTGCGCAGAAGTCAACCAAACTTCACCCAATAGTGTATTGTATAACAATCTAGTAGTTACATTTGGAAATTTGGTTCTAGGACATTTAGTTTGAGCGCAATCCTCAAACTTAGTTAAAAAAAGTCATTTAAGCCTTTTCACAGTGAGATCTACGCGATATGGCCGAGAAATGTAATTTTGATGTTAACTCCCAAACCGCTGCGCAGAAGTCAACCAAACTTCACCCAATAGTGTATTGTATCACATTCTAGTAGTTACATTTGAAAATTTCGTTCTAGGACATTTGGTTTGAGCGCAATTATTAAACTTAGGTCAAAAAAGCCATTTAAGCCTTTTCACAGTGAGATCTATGCGATATGGCCGAGAAATGTAATTTTGATGTTAACTCCCAAACCGCTGCGCAGAAGTAAACCAAACTTCACCCATTAGTGTATTGTATCACAATCTAGTAGTTACATGTGGAAATTTGGTTCTAGGACATTTGATTTGAGCGCAATCCTCAAACTTAGGTCAAAAAAGCCATTTAAGCCTTTTCACAGTGAGATCTATGCGATATGGCCGAGAAATGTAATTTTGATGTTAACTCCCAAACCGCTGCGCAGAAGTCAACCAAACTTCACCCAATAGTGTATTGTATCACATTCTAGTAGTTACATTTGAAAATTTCGTTCTAGGACATTTGGTTTGAGCGCAATCATTAAACTTAGGTCAAAAAAGCCATTTAAGCCTTTTCACAGTGAGATCTAAGCGATATGGCCGAGAAATGTAATTTTGATGTTAACTCCCAAACCGCTGCGCAGAAGTCAACTAAACTTCACCCAATAGTGTATTGTATCACATTCTAGTAGTTACATTTGAAAATTTCGTTCTAGGACATTTGGTTTGAGCGCAATCATTAAACTTAATTAAAAAAGTCATTTAAGCCTTTTCACAGTGAGATCTATGCGATATGGCCGAGAAATGTAATTTTGATGTTAACTCCCAAACCGCTGCGCAGAAGTCAACCAAACTTCACCCAATAGTGTATTGTATAACAATCTAGTAGTTACATTTGGAAATTTGGTTCTAGGACATTTAGTTTGAGCGCAATCCTCAAACTTAGTTAAAAAAAGTCATTTAAGCCTTTTCATAGTGAGATCTACGCGATATGGCCGAGAAATGTAATTTTGATGTTAACTCCCAAACCGCTGCGCAGAAGTCAACCAAACTTCACCCAATAGTGTATTGTATAACAATCTAGTAGTTACATTTGCAAATTTGGTTCTAGGACATTTGGTTTGAGCGCAATCCTCAAACTTAGTTAAAAAAATTCATTTAAGCCTTTTCACAGTGAGATCTACGCGATATGGCCGAGAAATGTAATTTTGATGTTAACTCCCAAACCGCTGCGCAGAAAACCAAACTTCACCCAATAGTGTATTGTATCACAATCTAGTAGTTACATGTGGAAATTGATTCTAGGACATTTGATTTGAGCGCAATCCTCAAACTTAGTTAAAAAAAGTCATTTAAGCCTTTTCACAGTGAGATCTACGCGATATGGCCGAGAAATGTAATTTTGATGTTAATTCCCAAACCGCTGCGCAGAAGTCAACTAAACTTCACTCAATAGTGTATTGTATCACAATCTAGTAGTTTCATGTGGAAATTTGGTTCTAGGACATTTGATTTGAGAGCAATCCTCAAACTTATTTAAAAAAAAGTCATTTAAGCCTTTTCACAGTGAGATCTACGCGATATGGCCGAGAAATGTAATTTTGATGTTAACTCCCAAACCGCTGCGCAGAAGTCAACTAAACTTCACCCAATAGTGTATTGTATCACAATCTAGTAGTTACATTTGGAAATTTGGTTCTAGGACATTTGGTTTGAGCGCAATCCTCACACTTAGTTAAAAAAAGTCATTTAAGCCTTTTCACAGTGAGATCTACGTGATATGGCCGAGAAATGTAATTTTGATGTTAACTCCCAAACCGCTGCGCAGAAGTCAACTAAACTTCACCCAGTAGTGTATTTAATCACAATCTAGTAGTTACATTTGGAAATTTGGTTCTAGGACATTTGGTTTGAGCGCAATCCTCACACTTAGTTAAAAAAAGTCATTTAAGCCTTTTCACAGTGAGATCTACGCGATATGGCCGAGAAATGTAATTTTGATGTTAATTCCCAAACCGCTGCGCAGAAGTCAACTAAACTTCACTCAATAGTGTATTGTATCACAATCTAGTAGTTTCATGTGGAAATTTGGTTCTAGGACATTTGATTTGAGCGCAATCCTCAAACTTAGTTAAAAAAAGTCATTTAAGCCTTTTCACAGTGAGATCTACGCGATATGGCCGAGAAATGTAATTTTGATGTTAACTCCCAAACCGCTGCGCAGAAGTCAACCAAACTTCACCCAATAGTGTATTGTATCACAATCTAGTAGTTACATTTGGAAATTTGGTTCTAGGACATTTGGTTTGAGCGCAATCCTCAAACTTAGTTAAAAAAAAGTCATTTAAGCCTTTTCACAGTGAGATCTACGCGATATGGCCGAGAAATGTAATTTTGATGTTAACTCCCAAACCGCCGCGCAGAAGTCAACCAAACTTCACCCAATAGTGTATTGTATAACAATCTAGTAGTTACATTTGGAAATTTGGTTCTAGGACATTTGGTTTGAGCGCAATCCTCACACTTAGTTAGAAAAAGTCATTTAAGCCTTTTCACAGTGAGATCTACGCGATATGGCCGAGAAATGTAATTTTGATGTTAACTCCCAAACCGCTGCGCAGAAGTCAACCAAACTTCACCCAATAGTGTATTGTATAACAATCTAGTAGTTACATATGGAAATTTGGTTCTAGGACATTTGATTTGAGCGCAATCCTCAAACTTAGTTAAAAAAAAGTCATTTAAGCCTTTTCACAGTGAGCTCTACGCAATATGGCCGAGAAATGTAATTTTGATGTTAACTCCCAAACCGCTGCGCAGAAGTCAACCAAACTTCACCCAATAGTGTATTTTATAACAATCTAGTAGTTACATTTGGAAATTTGGTTCTAGGACATTTAGTTTGAGCGCAATCCTCAAACTTAGTTAAAAAAAGTCATTTAAGCCTTTTCACAGTGAGATCTACGCGATATGGCCGAGAAATGTAATTTTGATGTTAACTCCCAAACCGCTGCGCAGAAGTCAACCAAACTTCACCCAATAGTGTATTGTATAACAATCTAGTAGTTACATTTGGAAATTTGGTTCTAGGACATTTGGTTTGAGCGCAATCGTCACACTTAGTTAAAAAAAGTCATTTAAGCCTTTTCACAGTGAGATCTACGCGATATGGCCGAGAAATGTAATTTTGATGTTAACTCCCAAACCGCTGCGCAGAAAACCAAACTTCACCCAATAGTGTATTGTATCACAATCTAGTAGTTACATGTGGAAATTTGGTTCTAGGACATTTGATTTGAGCGCAATCCTCAAACTTAGTTAAAAAAAGTCATTTAAGCCTTTTCACAGTGAGATCTACGCGATATGGCCGAGAAATGTAATTTTGATGTTAATTCCCAAACCGCTGCGCAGAAGTCAACTAAACTTCACTCAATAGTGTATTGTATCACAATCTAGTAGTTTCATGTGGAAATTTGGTTCTAGGACATTTGATTTGAGAGCAATCCTCAAACTTAGTTAAAAAAAAGTCATTTAAGCCTTTTCACAGTGAGATCTACGCGATATGGCCGAGAAATGTAATTTTGATGTTAACTCCCAAACCGCTGCGCAGAAGTCAACTAAACTTCACCCAATAGTGTATTGTATCACAATCTAGTAGTTACATTTGGAAATTTGGTTCTAGGACATTTGGTTTGAGCGCAATCGTCACACTTAGTTAAAAAAAGTCATTTAAGCCTTTTCACAGTGAGATCTACGTGATATGGCCGAGAAATGTAATTTTGATGTTAACTCCCAAACCGCTGCGCAGAAGTCAACCAAACTTCACCCAGTAGTGTATTGTATAACAATCTAGTAGTTACATTTGGAAATTTGGTTCTAGGACATTTGGTTTGAGCGCAATCCTCACACTTAGTTAAAAAAAGTCATTTAAGCCTTTTCACAGTGAGATCTACGCGATATGGCCGAGAAATGTAATTTTGATGTTAACTCCCAGACCGCTGCGCAGAAGTCAACCAAACTTCACCAAATAGTCTATTGTATCACAATCTAGTAGTTACATTTGGAAATTTAATTTTGGACATTTGGTTTGAGCGTAATCCTCACACTTAGTTAAAAAAAGTCATTTAAGCCTTTTCACAGTGAGATCTACGCGATATGGCCGAGAAATGTAATTTTGATGTTAACTCCCAAACCGCTGCGCAGAAGTCAACTAAACTTCACCCAGTAGTGTATTGTATCACAATCTAGTAGTTACATTTGGAAATTTGGTTCTAGGACATTTGGTTTGAGCGCAATCCTCACACTTAGTTAAAAAAAGTCATTTAAGCCTTTTCACAGTGAGATCTACGCGATATGGCCGAGAAATGTAATTTTGATGTTAACTCCCAAACCGCTGCGCAGAAGTCAACCAAACTTCACCCAATAGTGTATTGTATCACAATCTAGTAGTTACATTTGGAAATTTGGTTCTAGGACATTTGGTTTGAGCGCAATCCTCAAACTTAGTTAAAAAAAAGTCATTTAAGCCTTTTCACAGTGAGATCTACGCGATATGGCCGAGAAATGTAATTTTGATGTTAACTCCCAAACCGCCGCGCAGAAGTCAACCAAACTTCACCCAATAGTGTATTGTATAACAATCTAGTAGTTACATTTGGAAATTTGGTTCTAGGACATTTGGTTTGAGCGCAATCCTCACACTTAGTTAGAAAAAGTCATTTAAGCCTTTTCACAGTGAGATCTACGCGATATGGCCGAGAAATGTAATTTTGATGTTAACTCCCAAACCGCTGCGCAGAAGTCAACCAAACTTCACCCAATAGTGTATTGTATAACAATCTAGTAGTTACATATGGAAATTTGGTTCTAGGACATTTGATTTGAGCGCAATCCTCAAACTTAGTTAAAAAAAAGTCATTTAAGCCTTTTCACAGTGAGCTCTACGCAATATGGCCGAGAAATGTAATTTTGATGTTAACTCCCAAACCGCTGCGCAGAAGTCAACCAAACTTCACCCAATAGTGTATTGTATAACAATCTAGTAGTTACATTTGGAAATTTGGTTCTAGGACATTTAGTTTGAGCGCAATCCTCAAACTTAGTTAAAAAAAGTCATTTAAGCCTTTTCACAGTGAGATCTACGCGATATGGCCGAGAAATGTAATTTTGATGTTAACTCCCAAACCGCTGCGCAGAAGTCAACCAAACTTCACCCAATAGTGTATTGTATAACAATCTAGTAGTTACATTTGCAAATTTGGTTCTAGGACATTTGGTTTGAGCGCAATCCTCAAACTTAGTTAAAAAAATTCATTTAAGCCTTTTCACAGTGAGATCTACGCGATATGGCCGAGAAATGTAATTTTGATGTTAACTCCCAAACCGCTGCGCAGAAAACCAAACTTCACCCAATAGTGTATTGTATCACAATCTAGTAGTTACATGTGGAAATTTGGTTCTAGGACATTTGATTTGAGCGCAATCCTCAAACTTAGTTAAAAAAAGTCATTTAAGCCTTTTCACAGTGAGATCTACGCGATATGGCCGAGAAATGTAATTTTGATGTTAATTCCCAAACCGCTGCGCAGAAGTCAACTAAACTTCACTCAATAGTGTATTGTATCACAATCTAGTAGTTTCATGTGGAAATTTGGTTCTAGGACATTTGATTTGAGAGCAATCCTCAAACTTAGTTAAAAAAAAGTCATTTAAGCCTTTTCACAGTGAGATCTACGCGATATGGCCGAGAAATGTAATTTTGATGTTAACTCCCAAACCGCTGCGCAGAAGTCAACTAAACTTCACCCAATAGTGTATTGTATCACAATCTAGTAGTTACATTTGGAAATTTGGTTCTAGGACATTTGGTCTGAGCGCAATCGTCACACTTAGTTAAAAAAAGTCATTTAAGCCTTTTCACAGTGAGATCTACGCGATATGGCCGAGAAATGTAATTTTGATGTTAACTCCCAAACCGCTGCGCAGAAGTCAACCAAACTTCACCCAGTAGTGTATTGTATAACAATCTAGTAGTTACATTTGGAAATTTGGTTCTAGGACATTTGGTTTGAGCGCAATCCTCACACTTAGTTAAAAAAAGTCATTTAAGCCTTTTCACAGTGAGATCTACGCGATATGGCCGAGAAATGTAATTTTGATGTTAACTCCCAGACCGCTGCGCAGAAGTCAACCAAACTTCACCAAATAGTCTATTGTATCACAATCTAGTAGTTACATTTGGAAATTTAATTTTGGACATTTGGTTTGAGCGTAATCCTCACACTTAGTTAAAAAAAGTCATTTAAGCCTTTTCACAGTGAGATCTACGCGATATGGCCGAGAAATGTAATTTTGATGTTAACTCCCAAACCGCTGCGCAGAAGTCAACTAAACTTCACCCAGTAGTGTATTGTATCACAATCTAGTAGTTACATTTGGAAATTTGGTTCTAGGACATTTGGTTTGAGCGCAATCCTCACACTTAGTTAAAAAAAGTCATTTAAGCCTTTTCACAGTGAGATCTACGCGATATGGCCGAGAAATGTAATTTTGATGTTAATTCCCAAACCGCTGCGCAGAAGTCAACTAAACTTCACTCAATAGTGTATTGTATCACAATCTAGTAGTTTCATGTGGAAATTTGGTTCTAGGACATTTGATTTGAGCGCAATCCTCAAACTTAGTTAAAAAAAGTCATTTAAGCCTTTTCACAGTGAGATCTACGCGATATGGCCGAGAAATGTAATTTTGATGATAACTCCCAAACCGCTGCGCAGAAGTCAACTAAACTTCACCCAATAGTGTATTGTATCACAATCTAGTAGTTACATTTTGAAATTTGGTTCTAGGACATTTGGTTTGAGCGCAATCCTCAAACTTAGTTTAAAAAAAGTCATTTAAGCCTTTTCACAGTGAGATCTACGCGATATGGCCGAGAAATGTAATTTTGATGTTAACTCCCAAACCGCCGCGCAGAAGTCAACCAAACTTCACCCAATAGTGTATTGTATAACAATCTAGTAGTTACATTTGGAAATTTGGTTCTAGGACATTTAGTTTGAGCGCAATCCTCAAACTTAGTTAAAAAAAGTCATTTAAGCCTTTTCACAGTGAGATCTACGCGATATGGCCGAGAAATGTAATTTTGATGTTAACTCCCAAACCGCTGCGCAGAAGTCAACCAAACTTCACCCAATAGTGTATTGTATAACAATCTAGTAGTTACATTTGCAAATTTGGTTCTAGGACATTTGGTTTGAGCGCAATCCTCAAACTTAGTTAAAAAAATTCATTTAAGCCTTTTCACAGTGAGATCTACGCGATATGGCCGAGAAATGTAATTTTGATGTTAACTCCCAGACCGCTGCGCAGAAGTCAACCAAACTTCACCAAATAGTCTATTGTATCACAATCTAGTAGTTACATTTGGAAATTTAATTTTGGACATTTGGTTTGAGCGTAATCCTCACACTTAGTTAAAAAAAGTCATTTAAGCCTTTTCACAGTGAGATCTACGCGATATGGCCGAGAAATGTAATTTTGATGTTAACTCCCAAACCGCTGCGCAGAAGTCAACTAAACTTCACCCAGTAGTGTATTGTATCACAATCTAGTAGTTACATTTGGAAATTTGGTTCTAGGACATTTGGTTTGAGCGCAATCCTCACACTTAGTTAAAAAAAGTCATTTAAGCCTTTTCACAGTGAGATCTACGCGATATGGCCGAGAAATGTAATTTTGATGTTAATTCCCAAACCGCTGCGCAGAAGTCAACTAAACTTCACTCAATAGTGTATTGTATCACAATCTAGTAGTTTCATGTGGAAATTTGGTTCTAGGACATTTGATTTGAGCGCAATCCTCAAACTTAGTTAAAAAAAGTCATTTAAGCCTTTTCACAGTGAGATCTACGCGATATGGCCGAGAAATGTAATTTTGATGATAACTCCCAAACCGCTGCGCAGAAGTCAACTAAACTTCACCCAATAGTGTATTGTATCACAATCTAGTAGTTACATTTTGAAATTTGGTTCTAGGACATTTGGTTTGAGCGCAATCCTCAAACTTAGTTTAAAAAAAGTCATTTAAGCCTTTTCACAGTGAGATCTACGCGATATGGCCGAGAAATGTAATTTTGATGTTAACTCCCAAACCGCCGCGCAGAAGTCAACCAAACTTCACCCAATAGTGTATTGTATAACAATCTAGTAGTTACATTTGGAAATTTGGTTCTAGGACATTTAGTTTGAGCGCAATCCTCAAACTTAGTTAAAAAAAGTCATTTAAGCCTTTTCATAGTGAGATCTACGCGATATGGCCGAGAAATGTAATTTTGATGTTAACTCCCAAACCGCTGCGCAGAAGTCAACCAAACTTCACCCAATAGTGTATTGTATCACAATCTAGTAGTTACATGTGGAAATTTGATTCTAGGACATTTGATTTGAGCGCAATCCTCAAACTTGGTTAAAAAAAGTCATTTAAGCCTTTTCACAGTGAGATCTACGCGATATGGCCGAGAAATGTAATTTTGATGTTAATTCCCAAACCGCTGCGCAGAAGTCAACTAAACTTCACTCAATAGTGTATTGTATCACAATCTAGTAGTTTCATGTGGAAATTTGGTTCTAGGACATTTGATTTGAGAGCAATCCTCAAACTTAGTTAAAAAAAAGTCATTTAAGCCTTTTCACAGTGAGATCTACGCGATATGGCCGAGAAATGTAATTTTGATGTTAACTCCCAAACCGCTGCGCAGAAATCAACTAAACTTCACCCAATAGTGTATTGTATAACAATCTAGTAGTTACATTTGGAAATTTGGTTCTAGGACATTTGGTTTGAGCGCAATCCTCACACTTAGTTAAAAAAAGTCATTTAAGCCTTTTCACAGTGAGATCTACGCGATATGGCCGAGAAATGTAATTTTGATGTTAACTCCCAAACCGCTGCGCAGAAGTCAACCAAACATCACCAAATAGTCTATTGTATCACAATCTAGTAGTTACATTTGGAAATTTGGTTTTGGACATTTGGTTTGAGCGTAATCCTCACACTTAGTTAAAAAAAAGTCATTTAAGCCTTTTCACAGTGAGATCTACGCGATATGGCCGAGAAATGTAATTTTGATGTTAACTCCCAAACCGCTGCGCAGAAGTCAACCAAACTTCACATAATAGTGTATTGTATCACAATCTAGTAGTTACATTTGGAAATTTGGTTCTAGGACATTTGGTTTGAGCGCAATCCTCAAATTTAGTTAAAAAAGTCATTTAAGCCTTTTCACAGTGAGATCTACGCGATATGGCCGAGAAATGTAATTTTGATGTTAACTCCCAAACCGCCGCGCAGAAGTCAACCAAACTTCACCCAATAGTGTATTGTATAACAATCTAGTAGTTATATTTGGAAATTTGGTTCTAGGACATTTGGTTTGAGCGCAATCCTCACACTTAGTTAGAAAAAGTCATTTAAGCCTTTTCACAGTGAGATCTACGCGATATGGCCGAGAAATGTAATTTTGATGTTAACTCCCAAACTGCTGCGCAGAAGTCAACCAAACTTCACCCAATAGTGTATTGTATAACAATCTAGTAGTGACATATGGAAATTTGGTTCTAGGACATTTGATTTGAGCGCAATCCTCAAACTTAGTTAAAAAAAAGTCATTTAAGCCTTTTCACAGTGAGATCTACGCGATATGGCCGAGAAATGTAATTTTGATGTTAACTCCCAAACCGCTGCGCAGAAGTCAACTAAACTTCACCCAATAGTGTATTGTATCACAATCTAGTAGTTACATTTTGAAATTTGTTTCTAGGACATTTGGTTTGAGCGCAATCCTCAAACTTAGTTTAAAAAAAGTCATTTAAGCCTTTTCACAGTGAGATCTACGCGATATGGCCGAGAATTGTAATTTTGATGTTAACTCCCAAACCGCCGCGCAGAAGTCAACCAAACTTCACCCAATAGTGTATTGTATAACAATCTAGTAGTTACATTTGGAAATTTGGTTCTAGGACATTTAGTTTGAGCGCAATCCTCAAACTTAGTTAAAAAAAGTCATTTAAGCCTTTTCACAGTGAGATCTACGCGATATGGCCGAGAAATGTAATTTTGATGTTAATTCCCAAACCGCTCCGCAGAAGTCAACCAAACTTCACCCAATAGTGTATTGTATAACAATCTAGTAGTTACATTTGCAAATTTGGTTCTAGGACATTTGGTTTGAGCGCAATCCTCAAACTTAGTTAAAACCAAACATCACCAAATAGTCTATTGTATCACAATCTAGTAGTTACATTTGGAAATTTGGTTTTGGACATTTGGTTTGAGCGTAATCCTCACACTTAGTTAAAAAAAAGTCATTTAAGCCTTTTCACAGTGAGATCTACGCGATATGGCCGAGAAATGTAATTTTGATGTTAACTCCCAAACCGCTGCGCAGAAGTCAACCAAACTTCACATAATAGTGTATTGTATCACAATCTAGTAGTTACATTTGGAAATTTGGTTCTAGGACATTTGGTTTGAGCGCAATCCTCAAATTTAGTTAAAAAAGTCATTTAAGCCTTTTCACAGTGAGATCTACGCGATATGGCCGAGAAATGTAATTTTGATGTTAACTCCCAAACCGCCGCGCAGAAGTCAACCAAACTTCACCCAATAGTGTATTGTATAACAATCTAGTAGTTATATTTGGAAATTTGGTTCTAGGACATTTGGTTTGAGCGCAATCCTCACACTTAGTTAGAAAAAGTCATTTAAGCCTTTTCACAGTGAGATCTACGCGATATGGCCGAGAAATGTAATTTTGATGTTAACTCCCAAACTGCTGCGCAGAAGTCAACCAAACTTCACCCAATAGTGTATTGTATAACAATCTAGTAGTGACATATGGAAATTTGGTTCTAGGACATTTGATTTGAGCGCAATCCTCAAACTTAGTTAAAAAAAAGTCATTTAAGCCTTTTCACAGTGAGATCTACGCGATATGGCCGAGAAATGTAATTTTGATGTTAACTCCCAAACCGCTGCGCAGAAGTCAACTAAACTTCACCCAATAGTGTATTGTATCACAATCTAGTAGTTACATTTTGAAATTTGTTTCTAGGACATTTGGTTTGAGCGCAATCCTCAAACTTAGTTTAAAAAAAGTCATTTAAGCCTTTTCACAGTGAGATCTACGCGATATGGCCGAGAATTGTAATTTTGATGTTAACTCCCAAACCGCCGCGCAGAAGTCAAACAAACTTCACCCAATAGTGTATTGTATAACAATCTAGTAGTTACATTTGGAAATTTGGTTCTAGGACATTTAGTTTGAGCGCAATCCTCAAACTTAGTTAAAAAAAGTCATTTAAGCCTTTTCACAGTGAGATATACGCGATATGGCCGAGAAATGTAATTTTGATGTTAATTCCCAAACCGCTGCGCAGAAGTCAACCAAACTTCACCCAGTAGTGTATTGTATAACAATCTAGTAGTTACATTTGGAAATTTGGTTCTAGGACATTTGGTTTGAGCGCAATCCTCACACTTAGTTAAAAAAAGTCATTTAAGCCTTTTCACAGTGAGATCTACGCGATATGGCCGAGAAATGTAATTTTGATGTTAACTCCCAAACCGCTGCGCAGAAGTCAACCAAACATCACCAAATAGTCTATTGTATCACAATCTAGTAGTTACATTTGGAAATTTGGTTTTGGACATTTGGTTTGAGCGTAATCCTCACACTTAGTTAAAAAAAAGTCATTTAAGCCTTTTCACAGTGAGATCTACGCGATATGGCCGAGAAATGTAATTTTGATGTTAACTCCCAAACCGCTGCGCAGAAGTCAACCAAACTTCACATAATAGTGTATTGTATCACAATCTAGTAGTTACATTTGGAAATTTGGTTCTAGGACATTTGGTTTGAGCGCAATCCTCAAATTTAGTTAAAAAAGTCATTTAAGCCTTTTCACAGTGAGATCTACGCGATATGGCCGAGAAATGTAATTTTGATGTTAACTCCCAAACCGCCGCGCAGAAGTCAACCAAACTTCACCCAATAGTGTATTGTATAACAATCTAGTAGTTATATTTGGAAATTTGGTTCTAGGACATTTGGTTTGAGCGCAATCCTCACACTTAGTTAGAAAAAGTCATTTAAGCCTTTTCACAGTGAGATCTACGCGATATGGCCGAGAAATGTAATTTTGATGTTAACTCCCAAACTGCTGCGCAGAAGTCAACCAAACTTCACCCAATAGTGTATTGTATAACAATCTAGTAGTGACATATGGAAATTTGGTTCTAGGACATTTGATTTGAGCGCAATCCTCAAACTTAGTTAAAAAAAAGTCATTTAAGCCTTTTCACAGTGAGATCTACGCGATATGGCCGAGAAATGTAATTTTGATGTTAACTCCCAAACCGCTGCGCAGAAGTCAACTAAACTTCACCCAATAGTGTATTGTATCACAATCTAGTAGTTACATTTTGAAATTTGTTTCTAGGACATTTGGTTTGAGCGCAATCCTCAAACTTAGTTTAAAAAAAGTCATTTAAGCCTTTTCACAGTGAGATCTACGCGATATGGCCGAGAATTGTAATTTTGATGTTAACTCCCAAACCGCCGCGCAGAAGTCAACCAAACTTCACCCAATAGTGTATTGTATAACAATCTAGTAGTTACATTTGGAAATTTGGTTCTAGGACATTTAGTTTGAGCGCAATCCTCAAACTTAGTTAAAAAAAGTCATTTAAGCCTTTTCACAGTGAGATCTACGCGATATGGCCGAGAAATGTAATTTTGATGTTAATTCCCAAACCGCTGCGCAGAAGTCAACCAAACTTCACCCAATAGTGTATTGTATAACAATCTAGTAGTTACATTTGCAAATTTGGTTCTAGGACATTTGGTTTGAGCGCAATCCTCAAACTTAGTTAAAAAAATTCATTTAAGCCTTTTCACAGTGAGATCTACGCGATATGGCCGAGAAATGTAATTTTGATGTTAACTCCCAAACCGCTGCGCAGAAAACCAAACTTCACCCAATAGTGTATTGTATCACAATCTAGTAGTTACATGTGGAAATTTGGTTCTAGGACATTTGATTTGAGCGCAATCCTCAAACTTAGTTAAAAAAAGTCATTTAAGCCTTTTCACAGTGAGATCTACGCGATATGGCCGAGAAATGTAATTTTGATGTTAATTCCCAAACCGCTGCGCAGAAGTCAACCAAACATCACCAAATAGTCTATTGTATCACAATCTAGTAGTTACATTTGGAAATTTGGTTTTGGACATTTGGTTTGAGCGTAATCCTCACACTTAGTTAAAAAAAAGTCATTTAAGCCTTTTCACAGTGAGATCTACGCGATATGGCCGAGAAATGTAATTTTGATGTTAACTCCCAAACCGCTGCGCAGAAGTCAACCAAACTTCACATAATAGTGTATTGTATCACAATCTAGTAGTTACATTTGGAAATTTGGTTCTAGGACATTTGGTTTGAGCGCAATCCTCAAATTTAGTTAAAAAAGTCATTTAAGCCTTTTCACAGTGAGATCTACGCGATATGGCCGAGAAATGTAATTTTGATGTTAACTCCCAAACCGCCGCGCAGAAGTCAACCAAACTTCACCCAATAGTGTATTGTATAACAATCTAGTAGTTATATTTGGAAATTTGGTTCTAGGACATTTGGTTTGAGCGCAATCCTCACACTTAGTTAGAAAAAGTCATTTAAGCCTTTTCACAGTGAGATCTACGCGATATGGCCGAGAAATGTAATTTTGATGTTAACTCCCAAACTGCTGCGCAGAAGTCAACCAAACTTCACCCAATAGTGTATTGTATAACAATCTAGTAGTGACATATGGAAATTTGGTTCTAGGACATTTGATTTGAGCGCAATCCTCAAACTTAGTTAAAAAAAAGTCATTTAAGCCTTTTCACAGTGAGATCTACGCGATATGGCCGAGAAATGTAATTTTGATGTTAACTCCCAAACCGCTGCGCAGAAGTCAACTAAACTTCACCCAATAGTGTATTGTATCACAATCTAGTAGTTACATTTTGAAATTTGTTTCTAGGACATTTGGTTTGAGCGCAATCCTCAAACTTAGTTTAAAAAAAGTCATTTAAGCCTTTTCACAGTGAGATCTACGCGATATGGCCGAGAATTGTAATTTTGATGTTAACTCCCAAACCGCCGCGCAGAAGTCAAACAAACTTCACCCAATAGTGTATTGTATAACAATCTAGTAGTTACATTTGGAAATTTGGTTCTAGGACATTTAGTTTGAGCGCAATCCTCAAACTTAGTTAAAAAAAGTCATTTAAGCCTTTTCACAGTGAGATATACGCGATATGGCCGAGAAATGTAATTTTGATGTTAATTCCCAAACCGCTGCGCAGAAGTCAACCAAACTTCACCCAATAGTGTATTGTATAACAATCTAGTAGTTACATTTGCAAATTTGGTTCTAGGACATTTGGTTTGAGCGCAATCCTCAAACTTAGTTAAAAAAATTCATTTAAGCCTTTTCACAGTGAGATCTACGCGATATGGCCGAGAAATGTAATTTTGATGTTAACTCCCAAACCGCTGCGCAGAAAACCAAACTTCACCCAATAGTGTATTGTATCACAATCTAGTAGTTACATGTGGAAATTTGGTTCTAGGACATTTGATTTGAGCGCAATCCTCAAACTTAGTTAGAAAAAGTCATTTAAGCCTTTTCACAGTGAGATCTACGCGATATGGCCGAGAAATGTAATTTTGGTGTTAACTCCCAAACCGCTGCGCAGAAGTCAACCAAACTTCACCCAGTAGTGTATTGTATAACAATCTAGTAGTTACATGTGGAAATTTGGTTCTAGGACATTTGATTTGAGCGCAATCCTCAAACTTAGTTAAAAAAAAAGTCATTTAAGCCTTTTCACAGTGAGATCTACGCGATATGGCCGAGAAATGTAATTTTGATGTTAATTCCCTACCGCTGCGCAGAAGTCAACTAAACTTCACTCAATAGTGTATTGTATAACAATCTAGTAGTTACATTTGGAAATTTGGTTCTAGGACATTTGGTTTGAGTGCAATCCTCAAACTTAGTTAAAAAAAAGTCATTTAAGCCTTTTCACAGTGAGATCTACGCGATATGGCCGAGAAATGTAATTTTGATGTTAACTCCCAAACCGCTGCGCAGAAGTCAAACAAACTTCACCCAATAGTGTATTGTATCACAATCTAGTAGTTTCATGTGGAAATTTGGTTCTAGGGCATTTGATTTGAGCGCAATCCTCAAACGTAGTTAAAAAAAAAGTCATTTAAGCCTTTTCACAGTGAGATCTACGCTATATGGCCGAGAAATGTAATTTTGATGTTAACTCCCAAACCGCTGCGCAGAAGTCAACTAAACTTCACCCAATAGTGTATTGTATCACAATCTAGTAGTTACATTTGGAAATTTGGTTCTAGGACATTTGGTTTGAGCGCAATCCTCACACTTAGTTAAAAAAAAGTCATTTAAGCCTTTTCACAGTGAGATCTACGCGATATGGCCGAGAAATGTAATTTTGATGTTAACTCCCAAACCGCTGCGCAGAAGTCAACCAAACTTCACCCAGTAGTGTATTGTATAACAATCTAGTAGTTACATTTGGAAATTTGGTTCTAGGACATTTGGTTTGAGCGCAATCCTCACACTTAGTTAAAAAAAGTCATTTAAGCCTTTTCACAGTGAGATCTACGCGATATGGCCGAGAAATGTAATTTTGATGTTAACTCCCAAACCGCTGCGCAGAAGTCAACCAAACTTCACCCAGTAGTGTATTGTATAACAATCTAGTAGTTACATTTGGAAATTTGGTTCTAGGACATTTGGTTTGAGCGCAATCCTCACACTTAGTTAAAAAAAGTCATTTAAGCCTTTTCACAGTGAGATCTACGCGATATGGCCGAGAAATGTAATTTTGATGTTAACTCCCAAACCGCTGCGCAGAAGTCAACCAAACATCACCAAATAGTCTATTGTATCACAATCTAGTAGTTACATTTGGAAATTTGGTTTTGGACATTTGGTTTGAGCGTAATCCTCACACTTAGTTAAAAAAAAAGTCATTTAAGCCTTTTCACAGTGAGATCTACGCGATATGGCCGAGAAATGTAATTTTGATGTTAACTCCCAAACCGCTGCGCAGAAGTCAACCAAACTTCACATAATAGTGTATTGTATCACAATCTAGTAGTTACATTTGGAAATTTGGTTCTAGGACATTTGGTTTGAGCGCAATCCTCAAATTTAGTTAAAAAAGTCATTTAAGCCTTTTCACAGTGAGATCTACGCGATATGGCCGAGAAATGTAATTTTGATGTTAACTCCCAAACCGCCGCGCAGAAGTCAACCAAACTTCACCCAATAGTGTATTGTATAACAATCTAGTAGTTATATTTGGAAATTTGGTTCTAGGACATTTGGTTTGAGCGCAATCCTCACACTTAGTTAGAAAAAGTCATTTAAGCCTTTTCACAGTGAGATCTACGCGATATGGCCGAGAAATGTAATTTTGATGTTAACTCCCAAACTGCTGCGCAGAAGTCAACCAAACTTCACCCAATAGTGTATTGTATAACAATCTAGTAGTGACATATGGAAATTTGGTTCTAGGACATTTGATTTGAGCGCAATCCTCAAACTTAGTTAAAAAAAAGTCATTTAAGCCTTTTCACAGTGAGATCTACGCGATATGGCCGAGAAATGTAATTTTGATGTTAACTCCCAAACCGCTACGCAGAAGTCAACTAAACTTCACCCAATAGTGTATTGTATCACAATCTAGTAGTTACATTTTGAAATTTGTTTCTAGGACATTTGGTTTGAGCGCAATCCTCAAACTTAGTTTAAAAAAAGTCATTTAAGCCTTTTCACAGTGAGATCTACGCGATATGGCCGAGAATTGTAATTTTGATGTTAACTCCCAAACCGCCGCGCAGAAGTCAACCAAACTTCACCCAATAGTGTATTGTATAACAATCTAGTAGTTACATTTGGAAATTTGGTTCTAGGACATTTAGTTTGAGCGCAATCCTCAAACTTAGTTAAAAAAAGTCATTTAAGCCTTTTCACAGTGAGATCTACGCGATATGGCCGAGAAATGTAATTTTGATGTTAATTCCCAAACCGCTGCGCAGAAGTCAACCAAACTTCACCCAATAGTGTATTGTATAACAATCTAGTAGTTACATTTGCAAATTTGGTTCTAGGACATTTGGTTTGAGCGCAATCCTCAAACTTAGTTAAAAAAATTCATTTAAGCCTTTTCACAGTGAGATCTACGCGATATGGCCGAGAAATGTAATTTTGATGTTAACTCCCAAACCGCTGCGCAGAAAACAAAACTTCACCCAATAGTGTATTGTATCACAATCTAGTAGTTACATGTGGAAATTTGGTTCTAGGACATTTGATTTGAGCGCAATCCTCAAACTTAGTTAAAAAAAGTCATTTAAGCCTTTTCACAGTGAGATCTACGCGATATGGCCGAGAAATGTAATTTTGATGTTAATTCCCAAACCGCTGCGCAGAAGTCAACCAAACATCAACAAATAGTCTATTGTATCACAATCTAGTAGTTACATTTGGAAATTTGGTTTTGGACATTTGGTTTGAGCGTAATCCTCACACTTAGTTAAAAAAAAGTCATTTAAGCCTTTTCACAGTGAGATCTACGCGATATGGCCGAGAAATGTAATTTTGATGTTAACTCCCAAACCGCTGCGCAGAAGTCAACCAAACTTCACATAATAGTGTATTGTATCACAATCTAGTAGTTACATTTGGAAATTTGGTTCTAGGACATTTGGTTTGAGCGCAATCCTCAAATTTAGTTAAAAAAGTCATTTAAGCCTTTTCACAGTGAGATCTACGCGATATGGCCGAGAAATGTAATTTTGATGTTAACTCCCAAACCGCCGCGCAGAAGTCAACCAAACTTCACCCAATAGTGTATTGTATAACAATCTAGTAGTTATATTTGGAAATTTGGTTCTAGGACATTTGGTTTGAGCGCAATCCTCACACTTAGTTAGAAAAAGTCATTTAAGCCTTTTCACAGTGAGATCTACGCGATATGGCCGAGAAATGTAATTTTGATGTTAACTCCCAAACTGCTGCGCAGAAGTCAACCAAACTTCACCCAATAGTGTATTGTATAACAATCTAGTAGTGACATATGGAAATTTGGTTCTAGGACATTTGATTTGAGCGCAATCCTCAAACTTAGTTAAAAAAAAGTCATTTAAGCCTTTTCACAGTGAGATCTACGCGATATGGCCGAGAAATGTAATTTTGATGTTAACTCCCAAACCGCTGCGCAGAAGTCAACTAAACTTCACCCAATAGTGTATTGTATCACAATCTAGTAGTTACATTTTGAAATTTGTTTCTAGGACATTTGGTTTGAGCGCAATCCTCAAACTTAGTTTAAAAAAAGTCATTTAAGCCTTTTCACAGTGAGATCTACGCGATATGGCCGAGAATTGTAATTTTGATGTTAACTCCCAAACCGCCGCGCAGAAGTCAAACAAACTTCACCCAATAGTGTATTGTATAACAATCTAGTAGTTACATTTGGAAATTTGGTTCTAGGACATTTAGTTTGAGCGCAATCCTCAAACTTAGTTAAAAAAAGTCATTTAAGCCTTTTCACAGTGAGATCTACGCGATATGGCCGAGAAATGTAATTTTGATGTTAATTCCCAAACCGCTGCGCAGAAGTCAACCAAACTTCACCCAATAGTGTATTGTATAACAATCTAGTAGTTACATTTGCAAATTTGGTTCTAGGACATTTGGTTTGAGCGCAATCCTCAAACTTAGTTAAAAAAATTCATTTAAGCCTTTTCACAGTGAGATCTACGCGATATGGCCGAGAAATGTAATTTTGATGTTAACTCCCAAACCGCTGCGCAGAAGTCAACCAAACTTCACCCAATAGTGTATTGTATCACAATCTAGTAGTTTCATGTGGAAATTTGGTTCTAGGACATTTGATTTGAGAGCAATCCTCAAACTTAGTTAAAAAAAAGTCATTTAAGCCTTTTCACAGTGAGATCTACGCGTAATGGCCGAGAAATGTAATTTTGATGTTAACTCCCAAACCGCTGCGCAGAAGTCAACTAAACTTCACCCAATAGTGTATTGTATCACAATCTAGTAGTTACATTTGGAAATTTGGTTCTAGGACATTTGGTTTGAGTGCAATCCTCAAACTTAGTTAAAAAAAAGTCATTTAAGCCTTTTCACAGTGAGATCTACGCGATATGGCCGAGAAATGTAATTTTGATGTTAACTCCCAAACCGCTGCGCAGAAAACCAAACTTCACCCAATAGTGTATTGTATCACAATCTAGTAGTTACATGTGGAAATTTGGTTCTAGGACATTTGATTTGAGCGCAATCCTCAAACTTAGTTAAAAAAAGTCATTTAAGCCTTTTCACAGTGAGATCTACGCGATATGGCCGAGAAATGTAATTTTGATGTTAATTCCCAAACCGCTGCGCAGAAGTCAACTAAACTTCACTCAATAGTGTATTGTATCACAATCTAGTAGTTTCATGTGGAAATTTGGTTCTAGGACATTTGATTTGAGAGCAATCCTCAAACTTAGTTAAAAAAAAGTCATTTAAGCCTTTTCACAGTGAGATCTACGCGATATGGCCGAGAAATGTAATTTTGATGTTAACTCCCAAACCGCTGCGCAGAAGTCAACTAAACTTCACCCAATAGTGTATTGTATCACAATCTAGTAGTTACATTTGGAAATTTGGTTCTAGGACATTTGGTTTGAGCGCAATCGTCACACTTAGTTAAAAAAAGTCATTTAAGCCTTTTCACAGTGAGATCTACGCGATATGGCCGAGAAATGTAATTTTGATGTTAACTCCCAAACCGCTGCGCAGAAGTCAACCAAACTTCACCCAGTAGTGTATTGTATAACAATCTAGTAGTTACATGTGGAAATTTGGTTCTAGGACATTTGATTTGAGCGCAATCCTCAAACTTAGTTAAAAAAAAAAGTCATTTAAGCCTTTTCACAGTGAGATCTACGCGATATGGCCGAGAAATGTAATTTTGATGTTAATTCCCAAACCGCTGCGCAGAAGTCAACTAAACTTCACTCAATAGTGTATTGTATCACAATCTAGTAGTTTCATGTGGAAATTTGGTTCTAGGACATTTGATTTGAGCGCAATCCTCAAACTTAGTTAAAAAAAGTCATTTAAGCCTTTTCACAGTGAGATCTACGCGATATGGCCGAGAAATGTAATTTTGATGTTAACTCCCAAACAGCTGCGCAGAAGTCAACTAAACTTCACCCAATAGTGTATTGTATCACAATCTAGTAGTTACATTTTGAAATTTGGTTCTAGGACATTTGGTTTGAGCGCAATCCTCAAACTTAGTTTAAAAAAAGTCATTTAAGCCTTTTCACAGTGAGATCTACGCGATATGGCCGAGAAATGTAATTTTGATGTTAACTCCCAAACCGCCGCGCAGAAGTCAACCAAACTTCACCCAATAGTGTATTGTATAACAATCTAGTAGTTACATTTGGAAATTTGGTTCTAGGACATTTGGTTTGAGTGCAATCCTCAAACTTAGTTAAAAAAAAGTCATTTAAGCCTTTTCACAGTGAGATCTACGCGATATGGCCGAGAAATGTAATTTTGATGTTAACTCCCAAACCGCTGCGCAGAAAACCAAACTTCACCCAATAGTGTATTGTATCACAATCTAGTAGTTACATGTGGAAATTTGGTTCTAGGACATTTGATTTGAGCGCAATCCTCAAACTTAGTTAAAAAAAGTCATTTAAGCCTTTTCACAGTGAGATCTACGCGATATGGCCGAGAAATGTAATTTTGATGTTAATTCCCAAACCGCTGCGCAGAAGTCAACTAAACTTCACTCAATAGTGTATTGTATCACAATCTAGTAGTTTCATGTGGAAATTTGGTTCTAGGACATTTGATTTGAGAGCAATCCTCAAACTTAGTTAAAAAAAAGTCATTTAAGCCTTTTCACAGTGAGATCTACGCGATATGGCCGAGAAATGTAATTTTGATGTTAACTCCCAAACCGCTGCGCAGAAGTCAACCAAACTTCACCCAATAGTGTATTGTATCACAATCTAGTAGTTACATTTGGAAATTTGGTTCTAGGACATTTGGTTTGAGCGCAATCGTCACACTTAGTTAAAAAAAGTCATTTAAGCCTTTTCACAGTGAGATCTACGCGATATGGCCGAGAAATGTAATTTTGGTGTTAACTCCCAAACCGCTGCGCAGAAGTCAACCAAACTTCACCCAGTAGTGTATTGTATAACAATCTAGTAGTTACATGTGGAAATTTGGTTCTAGGACATTTGATTTGAGCGCAATCCTCAAACTTAGTTAAAAAAAAAGTCATTTAAGCCTTTTCACAGTGAGATCTACGCGATATGGCCGAGAAATGTAATTTTGATGTTAATTCCCTACCGCTGCGCAGAAGTCAACTAAACTTCACTCAATAGTGTATTGTATAACAATCTAGTAGTTACATTTGGAAATTTGGTTCTAGGACATTTGGTTTGAGTGCAATCCTCAAACTTAGTTAAAAAAAAGTCATTTAAGCCTTTTCACAGTGAGATCTACGCGATATGGCCGAGAAATGTAATTTTGATGTTAACTCCCAAACCGCTGCGCAGAAGTCAAACAAACTTCACCCAATAGTGTATTGTATCACAATCTAGTAGTTTCATGTGGAAATTTGGTTCTAGGGCATTTGATTTGAGCGCAATCCTCAAACGTAGTTAAAAAAAAAGTCATTTAAGCCTTTTCACAGTGAGATCTACGCTATATGGCCGAGAAATGTAATTTTGATGTTAACTCCCAAACCGCTGCGCAGAAGTCAACTAAACTTCACCCAATAGTGTATTGTATCACAATCTAGTAGTTACATTTGGAAATTTGGTTCTAGGACATTTGGTTTGAGCGCAATCCTCACACTTAGTTAAAAAAAAGTCATTTAAGCCTTTTCACAGTGAGATCTACGCGATATGGCCGAGAAATGTAATTTTGATGTTAACTCCCAAACCGCTGCGCAGAAGTCAACCAAACTTCACCCAGTAGTGTATTGTATAACAATCTAGTAGTTACATTTGGAAATTTGGTTCTAGGACATTTGGTTTGAGCGCAATCCTCACACTTAGTTAAAAAAAGTCATTTAAGCCTTTTCACAGTGAGATCTACGCGATATGGCCGAAAAATGTAATTTTGATGTTAACTCCCAAACCGCTGCGCAGAAATCAACCAAACTTCACCCAGTAGTGTATTGTATAACAATCTAGTAGTTACATTTGGAAATTTGGTTCTAGGACATTTGGTTTGAGCGCAATCCTCACACTTAGTTAAAAAAAGTCATTTAAGCCTTTTCACAGTGAGATCTACGCGATATGGCCGAGAAATGTAATTTTGATGTTAACTCCCAAACCGCTGCGCAGAAGTCAACCAAACATCACCAAATAGTCTATTGTATCACAATCTAGTAGTTACATTTGGAAATTTGGTTTTGGACATTTGGTTTGAGCGTAATCCTCACACTTAGTTAAAAAAAAGTCATTTAAGCCTTTTCACAGTGAGATCTACGCGATATGGCCGAGAAATGTAATTTTGATGTTAACTCCCAAACCGCTGCGCAGAAGTCAACCAAACTTCACATAATAGTGTATTGTATCACAATCTAGTAGTTACATTTGGAAATTTGGTTCTAGGACATTTGGTTTGAGCGCAATCCTCAAATTTAGTTAAAAAAGTCATTTAAGCCTTTTCACAGTGAGATCTACGCGATATGGCCGAGAAATGTAATTTTGATGTTAACTCCCAAACCGCCGCGCAGAAGTCAACCAAACTTCACCCAATAGTGTATTGTATAACAATCTAGTAGTTATATTTGGAAATTTGGTTCTAGGACATTTGGTTTGAGCGCAATCCTCACACTTAGTTAGAAAAAGTCATTTAAGCCTTTTCACAGTGAGATCTACGCGATATGGCCGAGAAATGTAATTTTGATGTTAACTCCCAAACTGCTGCGCAGAAGTCAACCAAACTTCACCCAATAGTGTATTGTATAACAATCTAGTAGTGACATATGGAAATTTGGTTCTAGGACATTTGATTTGAGCGCAATCCTCAAACTTAGTTAAAAAAAAGTCATTTAAGCCTTTTCACAGTGAGATCTACGCGATATGGCCGAGAAATGTAATTTTGATGTTAACTCCCAAACCGCTGCGCAGAAGTCAACTAAACTTCACCCAATAGTTTATTGTATCACAATCTAGTAGTTACATTTTGAAATTTGTTTCTAGGACATTTGGTTTGAGCGCAATCCTCAAACTTAGTTTAAAAAAAGTCATTTAAGCCTTTTCACAGTGAGATCTACGCGATATGGCCGAGAATTGTAATTTTGATGTTAACTCCCAAACCGCCGCGCAGAAGTCAACCAAACTTCACCCAATAGTGTATTGTATAACAATCTAGTAGTTACATTTGGAAATTTGGTTCTAGGACATTTAGTTTGAGCGCAATCCTCAAACTTAGTTAAAAAAAGTCATTTAAGCCTTTTCACAGTGAGATCTACGCGATATGGCCGAGAAATGTAATTTTGATGTTAATTCCCAAACCGCTGCGCAGAAGTCAACCAAACTTCACCCAATAGTGTATTGTATAACAATCTAGTAGTTACATTTGCAAATTTGGTTCTAGGACATTTGGTTTGAGCGCAATCCTCAAACTTAGTTAAAAAAATTCATTTAAGCCTTTTCACAGTGAGATCTACGCGATATGGCCGAGAAATGTAATTTTGATGTTAACTCCCAAACCGCTGCGCAGAAAACCAAACTTCACCCAATAGTGTATTGTATCACAATCTAGTAGTTACATGTGGAAATTTGGTTCTAGGACATTTGATTTGAGCGCAATCCTCAAACTTAGTTAAAAAAAGTCATTTAAGCCTTTTCACAGTGAGATCTACGCGATATGGCCGAGAAATGTAATTTTGATGTTAATTCCCAAACCGCTGCGCAGAAGTCAACCAAACATCACCAAATAGTCTATTGTATCACAATCTAGTAGTTACATTTGGAAATTTGGTTTTGGACATTTGGTTTGAGCGTAATCCTCACACTTAGTTAAAAAAAAGTCATTTAAGCCTTTTCACAGTGAGATCTACGCGATATGGCCGAGAAATGTAATTTTGATGTTAACTCCCAAACCGCTGCGCAGAAGTCAACCAAACTTCACATAATAGTGTATTGTATCACAATCTAGTAGTTACATTTGGAAATTTGGTTCTAGGACATTTGGTTTGAGCGCAATCCTCAAATTTAGTTAAAAAAGTCATTTAAGCCTTTTCACAGTGAGATCTACGCGATATGGCCGAGAAATGTAATTTTGATGTTAACTCCCAAACCGCCGCGCAGAAGTCAACCAAACTTCACCCAATAGTGTATTGTATAACAATCTAGTAGTTATATTTGGAAATTTGGTTCTAGGACATTTGGTTTGAGCGCAATCCTCACACTTAGTTAGAAAAAGTCATTTAAGCCTTTTCACAGTGAGATCTACGCGATATGGCCGAGAAATGTAATTTTGATGTTAACTCCCAAACTGCTGCGCAGAAGTCAACCAAACTTCACCCAATAGTGTATTGTATAACAATCTAGTAGTGACATATGGAAATTTGGTTCTAGGACATTTGATTTGAGCGCAATCCTCAAACTTAGTTAAAAAAAAGTCATTTAAGCCTTTTCACAGTGAGATCTACGCGATATGGCCGAGAAATGTAATTTTGATGTTAACTCCCAAACCGCTGCGCAGAAGTCAACTAAACTTCACCCAATAGTGTATTGTATCACAATCTAGTAGTTACATTTTGAAATTTGTTTCTAGGACATTTGGTTTGAGCGCAATCCTCAAACTTAGTTTAAAAAAAGTCATTTAAGCCTTTTCACAGTGAGATCTACGCGATATGGCCGAGAATTGTAATTTTGATGTTAACTCCCAAACCGCCGCGCAGAAGTCAAACAAACTTCACCCAATAGTGTATTGTATAACAATCTAGTAGTTACATTTGGAAATTTGGTTCTAGGACATTTAGTTTGAGCGCAATCCTCAAACTTAGTTAAAAAAAGTCATTTAAGCCTTTTCACAGTGAGATCTACGCGATATGGCCGAGAAATGTAATTTTGATGTTAACTCCCAAACCGCTGCGCAGAAAACCAAACTTCACCCAATAGTGTATTGTATCACAATCTAGTAGTTACATGTGGAAATTTGGTTCTAGGACATTTGATTTGAGCGCAATCCTCAAACTTAGTTAAAAAAAGTCATTTAAGCCTTTTCACAGTGAGATCTACGCGATATGGCCGAGAAATGTAATTTTGATGTTAATTCCCAAACCGCTGCGCAGAAGTCAACTAAACTTCACTCAATAGTGTATTGTATCACAATCTAGTAGTTACATATGGAAATTTGGTTCTAGGACATTTGATTTGAGAGCAATCCTCAAACTTAGTTAAAAAAAAAGTCATTTAAGCCTTTTCACAGTGAGATCTACGCAATATGGCCGAGAAATGTAATTTTGATGTTAACTCCCAAACCGCTGCGCAGAAGTCAACTAAACTTCACCCAATAGTGTATTGTATCACAATCTAGTAGTTACATTTTGAAATTTGGTTCTAGGACATTTGGTTTGAGCGCAATCCTCAAACTTAGTTTAAAAAAAGTCATTTAAGCCTTTTCAAAGTGAGATCTACGCGATATGGCCGAGAAATGTAATTTTGATGTTAACTCCCAAACCGCTGCGCAGAAAACCAAACTTCACCCAATAGTGTATTGTATCACAATCTAGTAGTTACATGTGGAAATTTGGCTCTAGGACATTTGATTTGAGCGCAATCCTCAAACTTAGTTAAAAAAAGTCATTTAAGCCTTTTCACAGTGAGATCTACGCGATATGGCCGAGAAATGTAATTTTGATGTTAATTCCCAAACCGCTGCGCAGAAGTCAACTAAACTTCACTCAATAGTGTATTGTATCACAATCTAGTAGTTTCATGTGGAAATTTGGTTCTAGGACATTTGATTTGAGAGCAATCCTCAAACTTAGTTAAAAAAAAGTCATTTAAGCCTTTTCACAGTGAGATCTACGCGATATGGCCGAGAAATGTAATTTTGATGTTAACTCCCAAACCGCTGCGCAGAAGTCAACTAAACTTCACCCAATAGTGTATTGTATCACAATCTAGTAGTTACATTTGGAAATTTGGTTCTAGGACATTTGGTTTGAGCGCAATCGTCACACTTAGTTAAAAAAAGTCATTTAAGCCTTTTCACAGTGAGATCTACGTGATATGGCCGAGAAATGTAATTTTGATGTTAACTCCCAAACCGCTGCGCAGAAGTCAACCAAACTTCACCCAGTAGTGTATTGTATAACAATCTAGTAGTTACATTTGGAAATTACGTTCTAGGACATTTGGTTTGAGCGCAATCCTCACACTTAGTTAAAAAAAGTCATTTAAGCCTTTTCACAGTGAGATCTACGCGATATGGCCGAGAAATGTAATTTTGATGTTAACTCCCAGACCGCTGCGCAGAAGTCAACCAAACTTCACCAAATAGTCTATTGTATCACAATCTAGTAGTTACATTTGGAAATTTGGTTTTGGACATTTGGTTTGAGCGTAATCCTCACACTTAGTTAAAAAAAGTCATTTAAGCCTTTTCACAGTGAGATCTACGCGATATGGCCGAGAAATGTAATTTTGATGTTAACTCCCAAACCGCTGCGCAGAAGTCAACTAAACTTCACCCAATAGTGTATTGTATCACAATCTAGTAGTTACATTTGGAAATTTGGTTCTAGGACATTTGGTTTGAGCGCAATCGTCACACTTAGTTAAAAAAAGTCATTTAAGCCTTTTCACAGTGAGATCTACGTGATATGGCCGAGAAATGTAATTTTGATGTTAACTCCCAAACCGCTGCGCAGAAGTCAACCAAACTTCACCCAGTAGTGTATTGTATAACAATCTAGTAGTTACATTTGGAAATTTGGTTCTAGGACATTTGGTTTGAGCGCAATCCTCACACTTAGTTAAAAAAAGTCATTTAAGCCTTTTCACAGTGAGATCTACGCGATATGGCCGAGAAATGTAATTTTGATGTTAACTCCCAAACCGCTGCGCAGAAGTCAACCAAACTTCACCAAATAGTCTATTGTATCACAATCTAGTAGTTACATTTGGAAATTTGGTTTTGGACATTTGGTTTGAGCGTAATCCTCACACTTAATTAAAAAAAGTCATTTAAGCCTTTTCACAGTGAGATCTACGCGATATGGCCGAGAAATGTAATTTTGATGTTAACTCCCAAACCGCTGCGCAGAAGTCAACCAAACTTCACATAATAGTGTATTGTATCACAATCTAGTAGTTACATTTGGAAATTTGGTTCAAGGACATTTGGTTTGAGCGCAATCCTCAAACTTAGTTTAAAAAAAGTCATTTAAGCCTTTTCACAGTGAGATCTACGCGATATGGCCGAGAAATGTAATTTTGATGTTAACTCCCAAACCGCCGCGCAGAAGTCAACCAAACTTCACCCAATAGTGTATTGTATAACAATCTAGTAGTTACATTTGGAAATTTGGTTCTAGGACATTTGGTTTGAGCGCAATCCTCACACTTAGTTAGAAAAAGTCATTTAAGCCTTTTCACAGTGAGATCTACGCGATATGGCCGAGAAATGTAATTTTGATGTTAACTCCCAAACCGCTGCGCAGAAGTCAACCAAACTTCACCCAATAATCTATTGTATCACAATCTAGTAGTTACATTTGGAAATTTGGTTTTGGACATTTGGTTTGAGCGTAATCCTCACACTTAGTTAAAAAAAAGTCATTTAAGCCTTTTCACAGTGAGATCTACGCGATATGGCCGAGAAATGTAATTTTGATGTTAACTCCCAAACCGCTGCGCAGAAGTCAACCAAACTTCACATAATAGTGTATTGTATCACAATCTAGTAGTTACATTTGGAAATTTGGTTCTAGGACATTTGGTTTGAGCGCAATCCTCAAACTTAGTTAAAAAAGTCATTTAAGCCTTTTCACAGTGAGATCTTCGCGATATGGCCGAGAAATGTAATTTTGATGTTAACTCCCAAACCGCTGCGCAGAAGTCAACTAAACTTCACCCAATAGTGTATTGTATCACAATCTAGTAGTTACATTTGGAAATTTGGTTCTAGGACATTTGGTTTGAGTGCAATCCTCAAACTTAGTTAAAAAAAAAGTCATTTAAGCCTTTTCACAGTGAGATCTACGCGATATGGCCGAGAAATGTCATTTTGATGTTAACTCCCAAACCGCTGCGCAGAAGTCAACCAAACTTCACCCAATAGTGTATTGTATAACAATCTAGTAGTTACATTTGGAAATTTGGTTCTAGGACATTTGGTTTGAGCGCAATCCTCACACTTAGTTAGAAAAAGTAATTTAAGCCTTTTCACAGTGAGATCTACGCGATATGGCCGAGAAATGTAATTTTGATGTTAACTCCCAAACCGCTGCGCAGAAGTCAACCAAACTTCACCCAATAGTGTATTGTATAACAATCTAGTAGTTACATATGGAAATTTGGTTCTAGGACATTTGATTTGAGCGCAATCCTCAAACTTAGTTAAAAAAAAGTCATTTAAGCCTTTTCACAGTGAGATCTACGCAATATGGCCGAGAAATGTAATTTTGATGTTAACTCCCAAACCGCTGCGCAGAAGTCAACTAAACTTCACCCAATAGTGTATTGTATCACAATCTAGTAGTTACATTTTGAAATTTGGTTCTAGGACATTTGGTTTGAGCGCAATCCTCAAACTTAGTTTAAAAAAAGTCATTTAAGCCTTTTCACAGTGAGATCTACGCGATATGGCCGAGAAATGTAATTTTGATGTTAACTCCCAAACCGCTGCGCAGAGGTCAACCAAACTTCACCCAATAGTGTATTGTATAACAATCTAGTAGTTACATTTGGAAATTTGGTTCTAGGACATTTAGTTTGAGCGCAATCCTCAAACTTAGTTAAAAAAAGTCATTTAAGCCTTTTCACAGTGAGATCTACGCGATATGGCCGAGAAATGTAATTTTGATGTTAACTCCCAAACCGCTGCGCAGAAAACCAAACTTCACCCAATAGTGTATTGTATCACAATCTAGTAGTTACATGTGGAAATTTGGCTCTAGGACATTTGATTTGAGCGCAATCCTCAAACTTAGTTAAAAAAAGTCATTTAAGCCTTTTCACAGTGAGATCTACGCGATATGGCCGAGAAATGTAATTTTGATATTAATTCCCAAACCGCTGCGCAGAAGTCAACTAAACTTCACTCAATAGTGTATTGTATCACAATCTAGTAGTTACATTTGGAAATTTGGTTCTAGGACATTTGGTTTGAGCGCAATCGTCACACTTTGTCACACTTAGACAAGATGAGCGGACTCAGATGCAGAATTCAGTCTTTTAATAACTTAAAATGGTCAAAGGCAAGTACAAACTGAGGGCGCTCCAGTAGGAGGAAATAACGGGCTATGAAACAAAAATAATAAAAACGAGAAACAAGAGAGCCAGGCAAAATGCACTGGAGTAGAATATTATAACAAAGGACTTGGCACTAGGCATAAAAGAACACAACTGTAGAATACTATGAATTAACTCACAATGTAGAATATCTTGGACTATGAATGCAGGCTGTAGTGACGACGAAGGACGAAGACACTTTGGCACAAGACTAGGGAGTGACAAACAATTTAAGCACATGAGGAATGGGGCACAGGTGGGAACAATAGCTAATCATAATCAGAGACAGGTGAGACAGCAGGAAGGGTGAGTGGTGGAAACAGGAGGTTGAGCCTTCAAAATAAAGCAGGAAGAGAAAACAATACCAAGACATGACAACCCACACCCAGGTGTGACAGAACCCCCCCCTCTAGGACCGGATCCCAGACGGACCAGGCATCTCAGGATGGTCCCTGTGAAAGTCTGCGATGAGGCTCGGGTCAAGGATGAAGCGGGAGGGCACCCATTGTCTCTCTTCAGGGCCGTATCCCACCCAATCAACGAGATACTGGCGACCCCGGCCCCTGGACCGGACCGCCAACAGCCGCTTGACCTTGTAAGCAGGACCACCGTCAATCTCCATCGGGGGTGGCGGGGGCGGAGTTGGCAGCACGGCACTCTCCACCACGGGTTTCACCTGGCTCACGTGGAACGTGGGGTGGATCCGAAGGGTGCGAGGAAGGCGCAGTCGGACGGCCGCTGGTCCCACCACCTTGGAGATGGGGAACGGTCCAACAAAGCGGGGTGCTAATTTCTTTGATGAGGCTCGAAGCGGGAGGTCCCGGGCGTTGAGCCAGACCCGCTGCCCTGGCTGGTAGGCAGGCGCCGGGCGACGTCGACGGTCCGCCATTCTTTTCATCCTGTCCCCCTGTCTGGCAAGGACCAGACGGGCAGCCTCCCAGATGCGCCTGCAGCGGCGGACCAAGGCGTGGGCGGAGGGAACGGAGACCTCAGGCTCCTGGGTGGTGAAAACTGGAGGGTCATAGCCAAACACGCATTTGAACGGCGACATACCCGTAGCTGAGGTGGGCAGCGTATTATGGGCGAACTCGACCCAGACCAGGTGGTTGCTCCATGTCGATTGGTTCTGGGACACCAGGCACCGGAGGCCGGTTTCCAACTGCTGGTTCAGGCGCTCGGTCTGGCCATTGGATTCCGGATGATACCCAGAGGTGAGGCTGGGTTTGGCTCCGATCAGTTTGCAGAAAGCCCCCCAGAACCGGGACACGAACTGGGGCCCCCGGTCTGAAACAATGTCTTTGGGGAATCCGTGGACCCGAAACACCTGCCGCATCATGATCTCAGCAGTATCTTTGGCGGAGGGCAGGGCAGGCAGAGCGATAAAGCGGGCCATCTTCGAGAATCTGTCGATGACTGTGAGAATGGTGTTGTTGCCTTGTGAGACCGGCAGTCCTGTGACGAAGTCCATGGAAATTTCTGCCCAAGGCCTGGAGGGGATAGGCAGAGGCTGTAGCAGACCCATGCGTGGGTGGTTTGAGTTCTTGTTCTGGGCGCAGACCGAGCACGCCTTAATGTACTCCCGGACCTCCGGCTCCATGCCCGGCCACCAGAACCTCCGGCAGATGGCGTGCATTGTCCGCCGAACTCCCGGATGGCAGGAAAGCTGCGAGGAGTGAGCCCATTGAAACACCCGGGGGCGTAAGTCGATCGGGACAAACAAACGGTTTTCTGGACACCCCCGTGGTGAAGGGCCCCCCCCATTAGCTAGCTTAACCTCCTTTTCTATTGGCCAAGTCACCGCCCCTACCACACAGTTCAGAGGTAGGATGCGTTCAGGCTCCTTGGCCACAGGCTCAGGGTCGTAGAGGCGAGAGAGGGCATCAGCCTTCTTGTTTTGGGACCCCGGCCTGTAAGAGATTGAAAATGAAAAGCGGTTAAAGAAGAGCGCCCACCTGGCCTGACGAGCATTTAGTCTCTTCGCAGTCTTGAGGTATTCCAAGTTCCTGTGGTCTGTCCAGACCAGAAAAGGGTGCTCCGCCCCCTCCAACCAGTGACGCCACTCCTCTAAAGCGGTCTTCACTGCCAGTAACTCTCGGTCTCCCACGTCATAGTTCCGCTCAGCTTTGGAGAGTTTCCTCGAAAGAAAGGCGCAGGGATGAATCTTTCCGTCCTGTTCAGAGCGCTGTGAGAGGATGGCCCCAACGCCTTCATTGGAAGCGTCAACCTCCACCACAAACTGGCGGCGTGGATCAGGCATGTTTAGTATTGGTGCTGTGGTGAAACGGGTCTTTAGGCTCTGGAAGGCGGCCTCTGTCTCAGGGGCCCACGAGAACCGCACCTGTGGAGAAGTGAGAGCATGGAGGGGAGCCGCTATTGCGCTGAAGCCTCGAATAAACCGCCTGTAGAAGTTAGCAAATCCCAGGAATTGCTGGACCTTCTTGCGGCTATTGGGTGTTGGCCAGTTAACAACAGCGCTGACTTTAGCCGGATCCATCTGAACCTTACCAGGGGCTACGATAAAACCCAGGAAGGAGATGGTGTCGGCGTGGAATTGGCTTTTCTCTGCCTTAACATACAGTTGGTTGTCTAAGAGTCTTTCTAGTACTGTGGCTACATGCTGCTGGTGAGTGGCTAGGTCAGGTGAATAGATCAAAATATCATCTAAATAAACAAATACAAAGCGGTCTAAAAATTCACGTAGGACGTCATTAATCAATGCCTGAAAGAAAGCAGGGGCGTTGGTAAGACCAAACGGCATCACGAGGTATTCATAATGGCCATCTGGAGTGTTAAATGCCGTCTTCCACTCGTCCCCCTCCCGTATCCTAACTAGGTGGTAAGCATTCCTTAAGTCAAGCTTTGTGAACACCTTAGCTTGTTGCAACTGATCGAAAACTGATGACATTAATGGGAGTGGATAACGGTTCTTAATCGTTATATCGTTTAGCTGGCGATAATCAATACATGGACGCAGGCCTCCATCCTTCTTCCCCACGAAGAAAAACCCTGCCCCAGCAGCAGAGGACGAAGGGCGGATTAACCCTGACTTTAACGAGGACTGGATGTAGGCCTTCATGGCTTGTCTCTCGGGACCAGAGATCGAGTAGAGCCGTCCCCTGGGGATAGTGGACCCGGGGACGAGGTTGATGGCGCAATCATAAGGTCTGTGAGGAGGTAATGACATGGCACTGGTCTTGCAGAAGACCTGGCTTAGGTGGTGGTAACAAGCGGGGACTGCGCTCAGGTCGATCTCCGGTCCTGAGGAGGTAGAAAGAGACATGTTATTAACAGCAACCTTCTTAGCCCCCGTACTACACCGCCCCCCACAGTTCCTTGCACAGTCACTACCCCAACCCACAATTGTCCCTGTTTTCCATTCTATTTGCGGGCCATGTTTACACAACCAGGAGAACCCTAGCACCACAGTCTGAGTTGATGTTGAGAAAAGGTGGAAGCTCAGTCTCGGTGTGTCCTTGTACCCCAACCTCCACTGGTTCAGTAGTATGAGTTATTGTAAATAGCCTGGTGCCATCAAGGGACCTGGCCACCAGAGGTCGCTCAAGACGAAGAGCCTGCAGTCCCAAGAGTTTACACACACCCCAAGGCATCAGGCTTTCATCCGCTCCTGAGTCTATGAGGGCCCGGAATGTGTGGGTCCTGGCCCTGTGCGTTACTTGGATCTCAGTGGTCGAGCGGGGTGTATTCTCTGGAATACGTCGTGGTTCACCTGGTTGGTTGGGGCGACAGGGACAGGCAGCTACAAGGTGTCCTGAGGCCCCACAGTAGAAGCACCTTCTCTCCAGTTGGCGACGCTTGCGCTCCTCTTTGGAAAGACCGGTTGGCCCTAGCTGTATGGGCTCGACGTCTACAAGTCTTGGTACGGCATGATGCAGAGAAGGGTGACGCTTCTCTTGATGCTCGGATGTCCTGGGGGGGGGCTTCTCGGATGGGTTTGGTCGGACCCTCTGGAGCTCCTGCAGCCGATGGTCTGTCCGAATGGCTAAAGCAATGAGGGAGTCGAGGTCGCCCGGTAGGTCCAGGGGAATGAGTTGCTCCCGGATAGGAACGGAAAGCCCCTTCAGAAAGGTGTCATAGAGCGCCATGTGTCCCCAGCCGCTTCCTGCGGCCAGGGTGCGGAACTGGATGGCATAGTCATTGACGGAGTGGGTGCCTTGCAGCAAGTTTCCCAGTTCCCGCGCTCGAGCCCGTTCGGTGCAGACAGGGTCGAATGTCCTGATTAGGGCTTCTCTGAAAGCAGTGAGTGAGTAACAAATTGGAGAGTCGCGCTCCCACTCAGCCATCGCCCATGCCCTAGCTCGGCCAGTCATATGAGTGATCATATACGCGATTCTCGCTCGGTCAGAGCTGAACTCGCCCGGACAACAGTCAAAATGTAGTGTACAATCAGTAATGAATATTTTACTGGTACCAGCTTCTCCAGAGAAACACTCCGGTGGCGCCAACCGAGGACCTCCCCCAGAGTGAGTGGAAAATGCTTGTGAGGGGACAGCAGTTGCCGCAGGAGGTGAAGTGACGGGCTGAAGCCTACCCGCCAGGTCGGTCAGTTGAGCTGTGAGCTGGATCAACTGGGTGGCCATGGCCGTCTGGAACTGCTCCTGACAGTCGAGTCTGTTGTCGTGGCCCTGGAGCGAAGCGCAAAGCCTGGCGAATTCCGCTGAGTCCATTATGGCCAAAGTGTACTGTCACACTTAGACAAGATGAGCGGACTCAGATGCAGAATTCAGTCTTTTAATAACTTAAAATGGTCAAAGGCAAGTACAAACTGAGGGCGCTCCAGTAGGAGGAAATAACGGGCTATGAAACAAAAATAATAAAAACGAGAAACAAGAGAGCCAGGCAAAATGCACTGGAGTAGAATATTATAACAAAGGACTTGGCACTAGGCATAAAAGAACACAACTGTAGAATACTATGAATTAACTCACAATGTAGAATATCTTGGACTATGAATGCAGGCTGTAGTGACGACGAAGGACGAAGACACTTTGGCACAAGACTAGGGAGTGACAAACAATTTAAGCACATGAGGAATGGGGCACAGGTGGGAACAATAGCTAATCATAATCAGAGACAGGTGAGACAGCAGGAAGGGTGAGTGGTGGAAACAGGAGGTTGAGCCTTCAAAATAAAGCAGGAAGAGAAAACAATACCAAGACATGACAACCCACACCCAGGTGTGACACACTTAGTTAAAAAAAGTCATTTAAGCCTTTTCACAGTGAGATCTACGTGATATGGCCGAGAAATGTAATTTTGATGTTAACTCCCAAACCGCTGCGCAGAAGTCAACCAAACTTCACCCAGTAGTGTATTGTATAACAATCTAGTAGTTACATTTGGAAATTACGTTCTAGGACATTTGGTTTGAGCGCAATCCTCACACTTAGTTAAAAAAAGTCATTTAAGCCTTTTCACAGTGAGATCTACGCGATATGGCCGAGAAATGTAATTTTGATGTTAACTCCCAGACCGCTGCGCAGAAGTCAACCAAACTTCACCAAATAGTCTATTGTATCACAATCTAGTAGTTACATTTGGAAATTTGGTTTTGGACATTTGGTTTGAGCGTAATCCTCACACTTAGTTAAAAAAAGTCATTTAAGCCTTTTCACAGTGAGATCTACGCGATATGGCCGAGAAATGTAATTTTGATGTTAACTCCCAAACCGCTGCGCAGAAGTCAACCAAACTTCACATAATAGTGTATTGTATCACAATCTAGTAGTTACATTTGGAAATTTGGTTCTAGGACATTTGGTTTGAGCGCAATCCTCAAACTTAGTTAAAAAAGTCATTTAAGCCTTTTCACAGTGAGATCTACGCGATATGGCCGAGAAATGTAATTTTGATGTTAACTCCCAAACCGCTGCGCAGAAGTCAACTAAACTTCACCCAATAGTGTATTGTATCACAATCTAGTAGTTACATTTGGAAATTTGGTTCTAGGACATTTGGTTTGAGTGCAATCCTCAAACTTAGTTAAAAAAAAGTCATTTAAGCCTTTTCACAGTGAGATCTACGCGATATGGCTGAGAAATGTAATTTTGATGTTAACTCCCAAACCGCTGCGCAGAAGTCAACCAAACTTCACCCAATAGTGTATTGTATCACAATCTAGTAGTTACATTTGGAAATTTGGTTCAAGGACATTTGGTTTGAGCGCAATCCTCAAACTTAGTTAAAAAAAAAGTCATTTAAGCCTTTTCACAGTGAGATCTACGCGATATGGCCGAGAAATGTAATTTTGATGTTAACTCCCAAACCGCCGCGCAGAAGTCAACCAAACTTCACCCAATAGTGTATTGTATAACAATCTAGTAGTTACATTTGGAAATTTGGTTCTAGGACATTTGGTTTGAGTGCAATCCTCACACTTAGTTAGAAAAAGTCATTTAAGCCTTTTCACAGTGAGATCTACGCGATATGGCCGAGAAATGTAATTTTGATGTTAACTCCCAAACCGCTGCGCAGAAGTCAACCAAACTTCACCCAATAGTGTATTGTATAACAATCTAGTAGTTACATATGGAAATTTGGTTCTAGGACATTTGATTTGAGAGCAATCCTCAAACTTAGTTAAAAAAAAGTCATTTAAGCCTTTTCACAGTGAGATCTACGCGATATGGCCGAGAAATGTAATTTTGATGTTAACTCCCAAACCGCCGCGCAGAAGTCAACCAAACTTCACCCAATAGTGTATTGTATAACAATCTAGTAGTTACATTTGGAAATTTGGTTCTAGGACATTTAGTTTGAGCGCAATCCTCAAACTTAGTTAAAAAAAGTCATTTAAGCCTTTTCACAGTGAGATCTACGCGATATGGCCGAGAAATGTAATTTTGATGTTAACTCCCAAACCGCTGCGCAGAAGTCAACCAAACTTCACCCAATAGTGTATTGTATAACAATCTAGTAGTTACATTTGCAAATTTGGTTCTAGGACATTTGGTTTGAACGCAATCCTCAAACTTAGTTAAAAAAATTCATTTAAGCCTTTTCACAGTGAGATCTACGCGATATGGCCGAGAAATGTAATTTTGATGTTAACTCCCAAACCGCTGCGCAGAAAACCAAACTTCACCCAATAGTGTATTGTATCACAATCTAGTAGTTACATGTGGAAATTTGGTTCTAGGACATTTGATTTGAGCGCAATCCTCAAACTTAGTTAAAAAAAGTCATTTAAGCCTTTTCACAGTGAGATCTACGCGATATGGCCGAGAAATGTAATTTTGATGTTAATTCCCAAACCGCTGCGCAGAAGTCAACTAAACTTCACTCAATAGTGTATTGTATCACAATCTAGTAGTTTCATGTGGAAATTTGGTTCTAGGACATTTGATTTGAGAGCAATCCTCAAACTTAGTTAAAAAAAGTCATTTAAGCCTTTTCACAGTGAGATCTACGCGATATGGCCGAGAAATGTAATTTTGATGTTAACTCCCAAACCGCTGCGCAGAAGTCAACCAAACTTCACCCAATAGTGTATTGTATAACAATCTAGTAGTTACATTTGCAAATTTGGTTCTAGGACATTTGGTTTGAGCGCAATCCTCAAACTTAGTTAAAAAAAATTCATTTAAGCCTTTTCACAGTGAGATCTACGCGATATGGCCGAGAAATGTAATTTTGATGTTAACTCCCAAACCGCTGCGCAGAAAACCAAACTTCACCCAATAGTGTATTGTATCACAATCTAGTAGTTACATTTTGAAATTTGGTTCTAGGACATTTGATTTGAGCGCAATCCTCAAACTTAGTTAAAAAAAGTCATTTAAGCCTTTTCACAGTGAGATCTACGCGATATGGCCGAGAAATGTAATTTTGATGTTAATTCCCAAACCGCTGCGCAGAAGTCAACTAAACTTCACTCAATAGTGTATTGTATCACAATCTAGTAGTTTCATGTGGAAATTTGGTTCTAGGACATTTGATTTGAGAGCAATCCTCAAACTTAGTTAAAAAAAAGTCATTTAAGCCTTTTCACAGTGAGATCTACGCGATATGGCCGAGAAATGTAATTTTGATGTTAACTCCCAAACCGCTGCGCAGAAGTCAACTAAACTTCACCCAATAGTGTATTGTATCACAATCTAGTAGTTACATTTGGAAATTTGGTTCTAGGACATTTGGTTTGAGCGCAATCGTCACACTTAGTTAAAAAAAGTCATTTAAGCCTTTTCACAGTGAGATCTACGTAATATGGCCGAGAAATGTAATTTTGATGTTAACTCCCAAACCGCTGCGCAGAAGTCAACCAAACTTCACCCAGTAGTGTATTGTATAACAATCTAGTAGTTACATTTGGAAATTTGGTTCTAGGACATTTGGTTTGAGCGCAATCCTCACACTTAGTTAAAAAAAGTCATTTAAGCCTTTTCACAGTGAGATCTACGCGATATGGCCGAGAAATGTAATTTTGATGTTAACTCCCAAACCGCTGCGCAGAAGTCAACCAAACTTCACCAAATAGTCTATTGTATCACCATCTAGTAGTTACATTTGGAAATTTGGTTTTGGACATTTGGTTTGAGCGTAATCCTCACACTTAGTTAAAAAAAGTCATTTAAGCCTTTTCACAGTGAGATCTACGCGATATGGCCGAGAAATGTCATTTTGATGTTAACTCCCAAACCGCTGCGCAGAAGTCAACTAAACTTCACCCAGTAGTGTATTGTATCACAATCTAGTAGTTACATTTGGAAATTTGGTTCTAGGACATTTGGTTTGAGCGCAATCCTCACACTTAGTTAAAAAAAGTCATTTAAGCCTTTTCACAGTGAGATCTACGCGATATGGCCGAGAAATGTAATTTTGATGTTAATTCCCAAACCGCTGCGCAGAAGTCAACTAAACTTCACTCAATAGTGTATTGTATCACAATCTAGTAGTTTCATGTGGAAATTTGGTTCTAGGACATTTGGTTTGAGCGCAATCCTCACACTTATTTAAAAAAAAGTCATTTAAGCCTTTTCACAGTGAGATCTACGCGATATGGCCGAGAAATGTAATTTTGATGTTAACTCCCAAACCGCTGCGCAGAAGTCAACTAAACTTCACCCAGTAGTGTATTGTATCACAATCTAGTAGTTACATTTGGAAATTTGGTTCTAGGACATTTGGTTTGAGCGCAATCCTCACACTTAGTTAAAAAAAGTCATTTAAGCCTTTTCACAGTGAGATCTACGCGATATGGCCGAGAAATGTAATTTTGATGTTAACTCCCAAACCGCTGTGCAGAAGTCAACCAAACTTCACTCAATAGTCTATTGTATCACAATCTAGTAGTTACATTTGGAAATTTGGTTCTAGGACATTTGGTTTGAGCGCAATCCTCACACTTAGTTAAAAAAAGTCATTTAAGCCTTTTCACAGTGAGATCTACGCGATATGGCCGAGAAATGTAATTTTGATGTTAACTCCCAAACCGCTGCGCAGAAGTCAACCAAACTTCACCCAATAGTGTATTGTATAACAATCTAGTAGTTACATTTGGAAATTTGGTTCTAGGACATTTGGTTTGAGCGCAATCCTCAAACTTAGTTAAAAAAAGTCATTTAAGCCTTTTCACAGTGAGATCTACGCGATATGGCCGAGAAATGTCATTTTGATGTTAACTCCCAAACCGCTGCGCAGAAGTCAACCAAACTTCACCCAATAGTGTATTGTATAACAATCTAGTAGTTACATTTGCAAATTTGGTTCTAGGACATTTGGTTTGAGCGCAATCCTCAAACTTAGTTAAAAAAATTCATTTAAGCCTTTTCACAGTTAGATCTACGCGATATGGCCGAGAAATGTAATTTTGATGTTAACTCCCAAACCGCTGCGCAGAAAACCAAACTTCACCCAATAGTGTATTGTATCACAATCTAGTAGTTACATGTGGAAATTTGGTTCTAGGACATTTGATTTGAGCGCAATCCTCAAACTTAGGTCAAAAAAGCCATTTAAGCCTTTTCACAGTGAGATCTACGCGATATGGCCGAGAAATGTAATTTTGATGTTAACTCCCAAACCGCTGCGCAGAAGTCAACCAAACTTCACCCAATAGTGTATTGTATCACAATCTAGTAGTTACATGTGGAAATTTGGTTCTAGGACATTTGATTTGAGCGCAATCCTCAAACTTAGGTCAAAAAAGCCATTTAAGCCTTTTCACAGTGAGATCTACGCGATATGGCCGAGAAATGTAATTTTGATGTTAACTCCCAAACCGCTGCGCAGAAGTCAAATAAACTTCACCCAATAGTGTATTGCATCACAATCTAGTAGTTTCATGTGGAAATTTGGTTCTAGGACATTTGATTTGAGCGCAATCCTCAAACTTAGTTAAAAAAAAAAAGTCATTTAAGCCTTTTCACAGTGAGATCTACGCGATATGGCCGAGAAATGTAATTTTGATGTTAACTCCCAAACCGCTGCGCAGGAGTCAACTAAACTTCACCCAATAGTGTATTGTATCACAATCTAGTAGTTACATTTGGAAATTTGGTTTTGGACATTTGGTTTGAGCGCAATCGTCACACTTAGTTAAAAAAAGTCATTTAAGCCTTTTCACAGTGAGATCTACGTGATATGGCCGAGAAATGTAATTTTGATGTTAACTCCCAAACCGCTGCGCAGAAGTCAACCAAACTTCACCCAGTAGTGTATTGTATAACAATCTAGTAGTTACATTTGGAAATTACGTTCTAGGACATTTGGTTTGAGCGCAATCCTCACACTTAGTTAAAAAAAGTCATTTAAGCCTTTTCACAGTGAGATCTACGCGATATGGCCGAGAAATGTAATTTTGATGTTAACTCCCAGACCGCTGCGCAGAAGTCAACCAAACTTCACCAAATAGTCTATTGTATCACAATCTAGTAGTTACATTTGGAAATTTGGTTTTGGACATTTGGTTTGAGCGTAATCCTCACACTTAGTTAAAAAAAGTCATTTAAGCCTTTTCACAGTGAGATCTACGCGATATGGCCGAGAAATGTAATTTTGATGTTAACTCCCAAACCGCTGCGCAGAAGTCAACCAAACTTCACATAATAGTGTATTGTATCACAATCTAGTAGTTACATTTGGAAATTTGGTTCTAGGATATTTGGTTTGAGCGCAATCCTCAAACTTAGTTAAAAAAGTCATTTAAGCCTTTTCACAGTGAGATCTACGCGATATGGCCGAGAAATGTAATTTTGATGTTAACTCCCAAACCGCTGCGCAGAAGTCAACTAAACTTCACCCAATAGTGTATTGTATCACAATCTAGTAGTTACATTTGGAAATTTGGTTCTAGGACATTTGGTTTGAGTGCAATCCTCAAACTTAGTTAAAAAAAAGTCATTTAAGCCTTTTCACAGTGAGATCTACGCGATATGGCTGAGAAATGTAATTTTGATGTTAACTCCCAAACCGCTGCGCAGAAGTCAACCAAACTTCACCCAATAGTGTATTGTATCACAATCTAGTAGTTACATTTGGAAATTTGGTTCAAGGACATTTGGTTTGAGCGCAATCCTCAAACTTAGTTAAAAAAAAAGTCATTTAAGCCTTTTCACAGTGAGATCTACGCGATATGGCCGAGAAATGTAATTTTGATGTTAACTCCCAAACCGCCGCGCAGAAGTCAACCAAACTTCACCCAATAGTGTATTGTATAACAATCTAGTAGTTACATTTGGAAATTTGGTTCTAGGACATTTGGTTTGAGCGCAATCCTCACACTTAGTTAGAAAAAGTCATTTAAGCCTTTTCACAGTGAGATCTACGCGATATGGCCGAGAAATGTAATTTTGATGTTAACTCCCAAACCGCTGCGCAGAAGTCAACCAAACTTCACCCAATAGTGTATTGTATAACAATCTAGTAGTTACATTTGCAAATTTGGTTCTAGGACATTTGGTTTGAGCGCAATCCTCAAACTTAGTTAAAAAAAATTCATTTAAGCCTTTTCACAGTGAGATCTACGCGATATGGCCGAGAAATGTAATTTTGATGTTAACTCCCAAACCGCTGCGCAGAAAACCAAACTTCACCCAATAGTGTATTGTATCACAATCTAGTAGTTACATTTTGAAATTTGGTTCTAGGACATTTGATTTGAGCGCAATCCTCAAACTTAGTTAAAAAAAGTCATTTAAGCCTTTTCACAGTGAGATCTACGCGATATGGCCGAGAAATGTAATTTTGATGTTAATTCCCAAACCGCTGCGCAGAAGTCAACTAAACTTCACTCAATAGTGTATTGTATCACAATCTAGTAGTTTCATGTGGAAATTTGGTTCTAGGACATTTGATTTGAGAGCAATCCTCAAACTTAGTTAAAAAAAAGTCATTTAAGCCTTTTCACAGTGAGATCTACGCGATATGGCCGAGAAATGTAATTTTGATGTTAACTCCCAAACCGCTGCGCAGAAGTCAACTAAACTTCACCCAGTAGTGTATTGTATCACAATCTAGTAGTTACATTTGGAAATTTGGTTCTAGGACATTTGGTTTGAGCGCAATCCTCACACTTAGTTAAAAAAAGTCATTTAAGCCTTTTCACAGTGAGATCTACGCGATATGGCCGAGAAATGTAATTTTGATGTTAACTCCCAAACCGCTGTGCAGAAGTCAACCAAACTTCACTCAATAGTCTATTGTATCACAATCTAGTAGTTACATTTGGAAATTTGGTTCTAGGACATTTGGTTTGAGCGCAATCCTCACACTTAGTTAAAAAAAGTCATTTAAGCCTTTTCACAGTGAGATCTACGCGATATGGCCGAGAAATGTAATTTTGATGTTAACTCCCAAACCGCTGCGCAGAAGTCAACCAAACTTCACCCAATAGTGTATTGTATAACAATCTAGTAGTTACATTTGGAAATTTGGTTCTAGGACATTTGGTTTGAGCGCAATCCTCAAACTTAGTTAAAAAAAGTCATTTAAGCCTTTTCACAGTGAGATCTACGCGATATGGCCGAGAAATGTCATTTTGATGTTAACTCCCAAACCGCTGCGCAGAAGTCAACCAAACTTCACCCAATAGTGTATTGTATAACAATCTAGTAGTTACATTTGCAAATTTGGTTCTAGGACATTTGGTTTGAGCGCAATCCTCAAACTTAGTTAAAAAAATTCATTTAAGCCTTTTCACAGTTAGATCTACGCGATATGGCCGAGAAATGTAATTTTGATGTTAACTCCCAAACCGCTGCGCAGAAAACCAAACTTCACCCAATAGTGTATTGTATCACAATCTAGTAGTTACATGTGGAAATTTGGTTCTAGGACATTTGATTTGAGCGCAATCCTCAAACTTAGGTCAAAAAAGCCATTTAAGCCTTTTCACAGTGAGATCTACGCGATATGGCCGAGAAATGTAATTTTGATGTTAACTCCCAAACCGCTGCGCAGAAGTCAACCAAACTTCACCCAATAGTGTATTGTATCACAATCTAGTAGTTACATGTGGAAATTTGGTTCTAGGACATTTGATTTGAGCGCAATCCTCAAACTTAGGTCAAAAAAAGCCATTTAAGCCTTTTCACAGTGAGATCTACGCGATATGGCCGAGAAATGTAATTTTGATGTTAACTCCCAAACCGCTGCGCAGAAGTCAAATAAACTTCACCCAATAGTGTATTGTATCACAATCTAGTAGTTTCATGTGGAAATTTGGTTCTAGGACATTTGATTTGAGCGCAATCCTCAAACTTAGTTAAAAAAAAAAAGTCATTTAAGCCTTTTCACAGTGAGATCTACGCGATATGGCCGAGAAATGTAATTTTGATGTTAACTCCCAAACCGCTGCGCAGGAGTCAACTAAACTTCACCCAATAGTGTATTGTATCACAATCTAGTAGTTACATTTGGAAATTTGGTTTTGGACATTTGGTTTGAGCGCAATCGTCACACTTAGTTAAAAAAAGTCATTTAAGCCTTTTCACAGTGAGATCTACGTGATATGGCCGAGAAATGTAATTTTGATGTTAACTCCCAAACCGCTGCGCAGAAGTCAACCAAACTTCACCCAGTAGTGTATTGTATAACAATCTAGTAGTTACATTTGGAAATTACGTTCTAGGACATTTGGTTTGAGCGCAATCCTCACACTTAGTTAAAAAAAGTCATTTAAGCCTTTTCACAGTGAGATCTACGCGATATGGCCGAGAAATGTCATTTTGATGTTAACTCCCAGACCGCTGCGCAGAAGTCAACCAAACTTCACCAAATAGTCTATTGTATCACAATCTAGTAGTTACATTTGGAAATTTGGTTTTGGACATTTGGTTTGAGCGTAATCCTCACACTTAGTTAAAAAAAGTCATTTAAGCCTTTTCACAGTGAGATCTACGCGATATGGCCGAGAAATGTAATTTTGATGTTAACTCCCAAACCGCTGCGCAGAAGTCAACCAAACTTCACATAATAGTGTATTGTATCACAATCTAGTAGTTACATTTGGAAATTTGGTTCTAGGACATTTGGTTTGAGCGCAATCCTCAAACTTAGTTAAAAAAGTCATTTAAACCTTTTCACAGTGAGATCTACGCGATATGGCCGAGAAATGTAATTTTGATGTTAACTCCCAAACCGCTGCGCAGAAGTCAACTAAACTTCACCCAATAGTGTATTGTATCACAATCTAGTAGTTACATTTGGAAATTTGGTTCTAGGACATTTGGTTTGAGTGCAATCCTCAAACTTAGTTAAAAAAAAGTCATTTAAGCCTTTTCACAGTGAGATCTACGCGATATGGCTGAGAAATGTAATTTTGATGTTAACTCCCAAACCGCTGCGCAGAAGTCAACCAAACTTCACCCAATAGTGTATTGTATCACAATCTAGTAGTTACATTTGGAAATTTGGTTCAAGGACATTTGGTTTGAGCGCAATCCTCAAACTTAGTTAAAAAAAAAGTCATTTAAGCCTTTTCACAGTGAGATCTACGCGATATGGCCGAGAAATGTAATTTTGATGTTAACTCCCAAACCGCCGCGCAGAAGTCAACCAAACTTCACCCAATAGTGTATTGTATAACAATCTAGTAGTTACATTTGGAAATTTGGTTCTAGGACATTTGGTTTGAGCGCAATCCTCACACTTAGTTAGAAAAAGTCATTTAAGCCTTTTCACAGTGAGATCTACGCGATATGGCCGAGAAATGTAATTTTGATGTTAACTCCCAAACCGCTGCGCAGAAGTCAACCAAACTTCACCCAATAGTGTATTGTATAACAATCTAGTAGTTACATATGGAAATTTGGTTCTAGGACATTTGATTTGAGAGCAATCCTCAAACTTAGTTAAAAAAAAGTCATTTAAGCCTTTTCACAGTGAGATCTACGCGATATGGCCGAGAAATGTAATTTTGATGTTAACTCCCAAACCGCCGCGCAGAAGTCAACCAAACTTCACCCAATAGTGTATTGTATAACAATCTAGTAGTTACATTTGGAAATTTGGTTCTAGGACATTTAGTTTGAGCGCAATCCTCAAACTTAGTTAAAAAAAGTCATTTAAGCCTTTTCACAGTGAGATCTACGCGATATGGCCGAGAAATGTAATTTTGATGTTAACTCCCAAACCGCTGCGCAGAAGTCAACCAAACTTCACCCAATAGTGTATTGTATAACAATCTAGTAGTTACATTTGCAAATTTGGTTCTAGGACATTTGGTTTGAGCGCAATCCTCAAACTTAGTTAAAAAAATTCATTTAAGCCTTTTCACAGTGAGATCTACGCGATATGGCCGAGAAATGTAATTTTGATGTTAACTCCCAAACCGCTGCGCAGAAAACCAAACTTCACCCAATAGTGTATTGTATCACAATCTAGTAGTTACATGTGGAAATTTGGTTCTAGGACATTTGATTTGAGCGCAATCCTCAAACTTAGTTAAAAAAAGTCATTTAAGCCTTTTCACAGTGAGATCTACGCGATATGGCCGAGAAATGTAATTTTGATGTTAATTCCCAAACCGCTGCGCAGAAGTCAACTAAACTTCACTCAATAGTGTATTGTATCACAATCTAGTAGTTTCATGTGGAAATTTGGTTCTAGGACATTTGATTTGAGAGCAATCCTCAAACTTAGTTAAAAAAAAGTCATTTAAGCCTTTTCACAGTGAGATCTACGCGATATGGCCGAGAAATGTAATTTTGATGTTAACTCCCAAACCGCTGCGCAGAAGTCAACTAAACTTCACCCAATAGTGTATTGTATCACAATCTAGTAGTTACATTTGGAAATTTGGTTCTAAGACATTTGGTTTGAGCGCAATCCTCAAACTTAGTTAAAAAAAAGTCATTTAAGCCTTTTCACAGTGAGATCTACGCGATATGGCCGAGAAATGTAATTTTGATGTTAACTCCCAAACCGCTGCGCAGAAGTCAACCAAACTTCACCCAATAGTGTATTGTATAACAATCTAGTAGTTCCATTTGGAAATTTGGTTCTAGGACATTTGATTTGAGCGCAATCCTCACACTTAGTTAGAAAAAGTCATTTAAGCCTTTTCACAGTGAGATCTACGCGATATGGCCGAGAAATGTAATTTTGATGTTAACTCCCAAACCGCTGCGCAGAAGTCAACTAAACTTCACCCAATAGTGTATTGTATCACAATCTAGTAGTTACATTTTGAAATTTGGTTCTAGGACATTTGGTTTGAGCGCAATCCTCAAACTTAGTTTAAAAAAAGTCATTTAAGCCTTTTCACAGTGAGATCTACGCGATATGGCCGAGAAATGTAATTTTGATGTTAACTCCCAAACCGCCGCGCAGAAGTCAACCAAACTTCACCCAATAGTGTATTGTATAACAATCTAGTAGTTACATTTGGAAATTTGGTTCTAGGACATTTAGTTTGAGCGCAATCCTCAAACTTAGTTAAAAAAAGTCATTTAAGCCTTTTCACAGTGAGATCTACGCGATATGGCCGAGAAATGTAATTTTGATGTTAACTCCCAAACCGCTGCGCAGAAGTCAACCAAACTTCACCCAATAGTGTATTGTATAACAATCTAGTAGTTACATTTGCAAATTTGGTTCTAGGACATTTGGTTTGAGCGCAATCCTCAAACTTAGTTAAAAAAATTCATTTAAGACTTTTCACAGTGAGATCTACGCGATATGGCCGAGAAATGTAATTTTGATGTTAACTCCCAAACCGCTGCGCAGAAAACCAAACTTCACCCAATAGTGTATTGTATCACAATCTAGTAGTTACATATGGAAATTTGGTTCTAGGACATTTGATTTGAGCGCAATCCTCAAACTTAGTTAAAAAAAGTCATTTAAGCCTTTTCACAGTGAGATCTACGCGATATGGCCGAGAAATGTAATTTTGATGTTAATTCCCAAACCGCTGCGCAGAAGTCAACTAAACTTCAATCAATAGTGTATTGTATCACAATCTAGTAGTTTCATGTGGAAATTTGGTTCTAGGACATTTGATTTGAGAGCAATCCTCAAACTTAGTTAAAAAAAAGTCATTTAAGCCTTTTCACAGTGAGATCTACGCGATATGGCCGAGAAATGTAATTTTGATGTTAACTCCCAAACCGCTGCGCAGAAGTCAACTAAACTTCACCCAATAGTGTATTGTATCACAATCTAGTAGTTACATTTGGAAATTTGGTTCTAGGACATTTGGTTTGAGCGCAATCGTCACACTTAGTTAAAAAAAGTAATTTAAGCCTTTTCACAATGAGATCTACGTGATATGGCCGAGAAATGTAATTTTGATGTTAACTCCCAAACCGCTGCGCAGAAGTCAACCAAACTTCACCAAATAGTCTATTGTATCACAATCTAGTAGTTACATTTGGAAATTTGGTTTTGGACATTTGGTTTGAGCGTAATCCTCACACTTAGTTAAAAAAAGTCATTTAAGCCTTTTCACAGTGAGATCTACGCGATATGGCCGAGAAATGTAATTTTGATGTTAACTCCCAAACCGCTGCGCAGAAGTCAACCAAACTTCACATAATAGTGTATTGTATCACAATCTAGTAGTTACATTTGGAAATTTGGTTCTAGGACATTTGGTTTGAGCGCAATCCTCAAACTTAGTTAAAAAAGTCATTTAAGCCTTTTCACAGTGAGATCTACGCGATATGGCCGAGAAATGTAATTTTGATGTTAACTCCCAAACCGCTGCGCAGAAGTCAACCAAACTTCACCCAATAGTGTATTGTATCACAATCTAGTAGTTACATTTGGAAATTTGGTTCTAGGACATTTGGTTTGAGCGCAATCCTCAAACTTAGTTAAAAAAAAGTCATTTAAGCCTTTTCACAGTGAGATCTACGCGATATGGCCGAGAAATGTAATTTTGATGTTAACTCCCAAACCGCCGCGCAGAAGTCAACCAAACTTCACCCAATAGTTTATTGTATAACAATCTAGTAGTTACATTTGGAAATTTGGTTCTAGGACATTTGGTTTGAGCGCAATCCTCAAACTTAGTTTAAAAAAAGTCATTTAAGCCTTTTCACAGTGAGATCTACGCGAAATGGCCGAGAAATGTAATTTTGATGTTAACTCCCAAACCGCTGCGCAGAAGTCAACCAAACTTCACCCAATAGTGTATTGTATAACAATCTAGTAGTTACATTTGGAAATTTGGTTCTAGGACATTTAGTTTGAGCGCAATCCTCAAACTTAGTTAAAAAAAGTCATTTAAGCCTTTTCACAGTGAGATCTACGCGATATGGCCGAGAAATGTAATTTTGATGTTAACTCCCAAACCGCTGCGCAGAAGTCAACCAAACTTCACCCAATAGTGTATTGTATAACAATCTAGTAGTTACATTTGCAAATTTGGTTCTAGGACATTTGGTTTGAGCGCAATCCTCAAACTTAGTTAAAAAAAATTCATTTAAGCCTTTTCACAGTGAGATCTACGCGATATGGCCGAGAAATGTAATTTTGATGTTAACTCCCAAACCGCTGCGCAGAAAACCAAACTTCACCCAATAGTGTATTGTATCACAATCTAGTAGTTACATGTGGAAATTTGGTTCTAGGACATTTGGTTTGAGCGCAATCCTCACACTTAGTTAAAAAAAGTCATTTAAGCCTTTTCACAGTGAGATCTACGCGATATGGCCGAGAAATGTAATTTTGATGTTAATTCCCAAACCGCTGCGCAGAAGTCAACTAAACTTCACTCAATAGTGTATTGTATCACAATCTAGTAGTTTCATGTGGAAATTTGGTTCTAGGACATTTGATTTGAGAGCAATCCTCAAACTTAGTTAAAAAAAAGTCATTTAAGCCTTTTCACAGTGAGATCTACGCGATATGGCCGAGAAATGTAATTTTGATGTTAACTCCCAAACCGCTGCGCAGAAGTCAACTAAACTTCACCCAATAGTGTATTGTATCACAATCTAGTAGTTACATTTGGAAATTTGGTTCTAGGACATTTGGTTTGAGCGCAATCGTCACACTTAGTTAAAAAAAGTCATTTAAGCCTTTTCACAGTGAGATCTACGTAATATGGCCGAGAAATGTAATTTTGATGTTAACTCCCAAACCGCTGCGCAGAAGTCAACCAAACTTCACCCAGTAGTGTATTGTATAACAATCTAGTAGTTACATTTGGAAATTTGGTTCTAGGACATTTGGTTTGAGCGCAATCCTCACACTTAGTTAAAAAAAGTCATTTAAGCCTTTTCACAGTGAGATCTACGCGATATGGCCGAGAAATGTAATTTTGATGTTAACTCCCAAACCGCTGCGCAGAAGTCAACCAAACTTCACCAAATAGTCTATTGTATCACCATCTAGTAGTTACATTTGGAAATTTGGTTTTGGACATTTGGTTTGAGCGTAATCCTCACACTTAGTTAAAAAAAGTCATTTAAGCCTTTTCACAGTGAGATCTACGCGATATGGCCGAGAAATGTAATTTTGATGTTAACTCCCAAACCGCTGCGCAGAAGTCAACTAAACTTCACCCAGTAGTGTATTGTATCACAATCTAGTAGTTACATTTGGAAATTTGGTTCTAGGACATTTGGTTTGAGCGCAATCCTCACACTTAGTTAAAAAAAGTCATTTAAGCCTTTTCACAGTGAGATCTACGCGATATGGCCGAGAAATGTAATTTTGATGTTAATTCCCAAACCGCTGCGCAGAAGTCAACTAAACTTCACTCAATAGTGTATTGTATCACAATCTAGTAGTTTCATGTGGAAATTTGGTTCTAGGACATTTGGTTTGAGCGCAATCCTCACACTTATTTAAAAAAAAGTCATTTAAGCCTTTTCACAGTGAGATCTACGCGATATGGCCGAGAAATGTAATTTTGATGTTAACTCCCAAACCGCTGCGCAGAAGTCAACTAAACTTCACCCAGTAGTGTATTGTATCACAATCTAGTAGTTACATTTGGAAATTTGGTTCTAGGACATTTGGTTTGAGCGCAATCCTCACACTTAGTTAAAAAAAGTCATTTAAGCCTTTTCACAGTGAGATCTACGCGATATGGCCGAGAAATGTAATTTTGATGTTAACTCCCAAACCGCTGTGCAGAAGTCAACCAAACTTCACTCAATAGTCTATTGTATCACAATCTAGTAGTTACATTTGGAAATTTGGTTCTAGGACATTTGGTTTGAGCGCAATCCTCACACTTAGTTAAAAAAAGTCATTTAAGCCTTTTCACAGTGAGATCTACGCGATATGGCCGAGAAATGTAATTTTGATGTTAACTCCCAAACCGCTGCGCAGAAGTCAACCAAACTTCACCCAATAGTGTATTGTATAACAATCTAGTAGTTACATTTGGAAATTTGGTTCTAGGACATTTGGTTTGAGCGCAATCCTCAAACTTAGTTAAAAAAAGTCATTTAAGCCTTTTCACAGTGAGATCTACGCGATATGGCCGAGAAATGTCATTTTGATGTTAACTCCCAAACCGCTGTGCAGAAGTCAACCAAACTTCACCCAATAGTGTATTGTATAACAATCTAGTAGTTACATTTGCAAATTTGGTTCTAGGACATTTGGTTTGAGCGCAATCCTCAAACTTAGTTAAAAAAATTCATTTAAGCCTTTTCACAGTTAGATCTACGCGATATGGCCGAGAAATGTAATTTTGATGTTAACTCCCAAACCGCTGCGCAGAAAACCAAACTTCACCCAATAGTGTATTGTATCACAATCTAGTAGTTACATGTGGAAATTTGGTTCTAGGACATTTGATTTGAGCGCAATCCTCAAACTTAGGTCAAAAAAGCCATTTAAGCCTTTTCACAGTGAGATCTACGCGATATGGCCGAGAAATGTAATTTTGATGTTAACTCCCAAACCGCTGCGCAGAAGTCAACCAAACTTCACCCAATAGTGTATTGTATCACAATCTAGTAGTTACATGTGGAAATTTGGTTCTAGGACATTTGATTTGAGCGCAATCCTCAAACTTAGGTCAAAAAAGCCATTTAAGCCTTTTCACAGTGAGATCTACGCGATATGGCCGAGAAATGTAATTTTGATGTTAACTCCCAAACCGCTGCGCAGAAGTCAAATAAACTTCACCCAATAGTGTATTGTATCACAATCTAGTAGTTTCATGTGGAAATTTGGTTCTAGGACATTTGATTTGAGCGCAATCCTCAAACTTAGTTAAAAAAAAAAAGTCATTTAAGCCTTTTCACAGTGAGATCTACGCGATATGGCCGAGAAATGTAATTTTGATGTTAACTCCCAAACCGCTGCGCAGGAGTCAACTAAACTTCACCCAATAGTGTATTGTATCACAATCTAGTAGTTACATTTGGAAATTTGGTTTTGGACATTTGGTTTGAGCGCAATCGTCACACTTAGTTAAAAAAAGTCATTTAAGCCTTTTCACAGTGAGATCTACGTGATATGGCCGAGAAATGTAATTTTGATGTTAACTCCCAAACCGCTGCGCAGAAGTCAACCAAACTTCACCCAGTAGTGTATTGTATAACAATCTAGTAGTTACATTTGGAAATTTGGTTCTAGGACATTTGGTTTGAGCGCAATCCTCACACTTAGTTAAAAAAAGTCATTTAAGCCTTTTCACAGTGAGATCTACGCGATATGGCCGAGAAATGTAATTTTGATGTTAACTCCCAAACCGCTGCGCAGAAGTCAACCAAACTTCACCAAATAGTCTATTGTATCACAATCTAGTAGTTACATTTGGAAATTTGGTTTTGGACATTTGGTTTGAGCGTAATCCTCACACTTAGTTAAAAAAAAGTCATTTAAGCCTTTTCACAGTGAGATCTACGCGATATGGCCGAGAAATGTAATTTTGATGTTAACTCCCAAACCGCTGCGCAGAAGTCAACCAAACTTCACCCAATAGTGTATTGTATAACAATCTAGTAGTTACATTTGGAAATTTGGTTCTAGGACATTTGGTTTGAGCGCAATCCTCAAACTTAGTTAAAAAAAGTCATTTAAGCCTTTTCACAGTGAGATCTACGCGATATGGCCGAGAAATGTCATTTTGATGTTAACTCCCAAACCGCTGCGCAGAAGTCAACCAAACTTCACCCAATAGTGTATTGTATAACAATCTAGTAGTTACATTTGCAAATTTGGTTCTAGGACATTTGGTTTGAGCGCAATCCTCAAACTTAGTTAAAAAAATTCATTTAAGCCTTTTCACAGTTAGATCTACGCGATATGGCCGAGAAATGTAATTTTGATGTTAACTCCCAAACCGCTGCGCAGAAAACCAAACTTCACCCAATAGTGTATTGTATCACAATCTAGTAGTTACATGTGGAAATTTGGTTCTAGGACATTTGATTTGAGCGCAATCCTCAAACTTAGGTCAAAAAAGCCATTTAAGCCTTTTCACAGTGAGATCTACGCGATATGGCCGAGAAATGTAATTTTGATGTTAACTCCCAAACCGCTGCGCAGAAGTCAACCAAACTTCACCCAATAGTGTATTGTATCACAATCTAGTAGTTACATGTGGAAATTTGGTTCTAGGACATTTGATTTGAGCGCAATCCTCAAACTTAGGTCAAAAAAGCCATTTAAGCCTTTTCACAGTGAGATCTACGCGATATGGCCGAGAAATGTAATTTTGATGTTAACTCCCAAACCGCTGCGCAGAAGTCAAACAAACTTCACCCAATAGTGTATTGTATCACAATCTAGTAGTTTCATGTGGAAATTTGGTTCTAGGACATTTGATTTGAGCGCAATCCTCAAACTTAGTTAAAAAAAAAAAGTCATTTAAGCCTTTTCACAGTGAGATCTACGCGATATGGCCGAGAAATGTAATTTTGATGTTAACTCCCAAACCGCTGCGCAGGAGTCAACTAAACTTCACCCAATAGTGTATTGTATCACAATCTAGTAGTTACATGTGGAAATCTGGTTCTAGGACATTTGATTTGAGCGCAATCCTCAAACTTAGTTAAAAAAAGTCATTTAAGCCTTTTCACAGTGAGATCTACGCGATATGGCCGAGAAATGTAATTTTGATGTTAATTCCCAAACCGCTGCGCAGAAGTCAACTAAACTTCACTCAATAGTGTATTGTATCACAATCTAGTAGTTTCATGTGGAAATTTGGTTCTAGGACATTTGATTTGAGAGCAATCCTCAAACTTAGTTAAAAAAAAGTCATTTAAGCCTTTTCACAGTGAGATCTACGCGATATGGCCGAGAAATGTAATTTTGATGTTAACTCCCAAACCGCTGCGCAGAAGTCAACTAAACTTCACCCAATAGTGTATTGTATCACAATCTAGTAGTTACATTTGGAAATTTGGTTCTAGGACATTTGGTTTGAGCGCAATCGTCACACTTAGTTAAAAAAAGTCATTTAAGCCTTTTCACAGTGAGATCTACGTAATATGGCCGAGAAATGTAATTTTGATGTTAACTCCCAAACCGCTGAGCAGAAGTCAACCAAACTTCACCCAGTAGTGTATTGTATAACAATCTAGTAGTTACATTTGGAAATTTGGTTCTAGGACATTTGGTTTGAGCGCAATCCTCACACTTAGTTAAAAAAAGTCATTTAAGCCTTTTCACAGTGAGATCTACGCGATATGGCCGAGAAATGTAATTTTGATGTTAACTCCCAAACCGCTGCGCAGAAGTCAACCAAACTTCACCAAATAGTCTATTGTATCACCATCTAGTAGTTACATTTGGAAATTTGGTTTTGGACATTTGGTTTGAGCGTAATCCTCACACTTAGTTAAAAAAAGTCATTTAAGCCTTTTCACAGTGAGATCTACGCGATATGGCCGAGAAATGTAATTTTGATGTTAACTCCCAAACCGCTGCGCAGAAGTCAACTAAACTTCACCCAGTAGTGTATTGTATCACAATCTAGTAGTTACATTTGGAAATTTGGTTCTAGGACATTTGGTTTGAGCGCAATCCTCACACTTAGTTAAAAAAAGTCATTTAAGCCTTTTCACAGTGAGATCTACGCGATATGGCCGAGAAATGTAATTTTGATGTTAATTCCCAAACCGCTGCGCAGAAGTCAACTAAACTTCACTCAATAGTGTATTGTATCACAATCTAGTAGTTTCATGTGGAAATTTGGTTCTAGGACATTTGATTTGAGCGCAATCCTCAAACTTAGTTAAAAAAAAGTCATTTAAGCCTTTTCACAGTGAGATCTACGCGATATGGCCGAGAAATGTAATTTTGATGTTAACTCCCAAACCGCTGCGCAGAAGTCAACCAAACTTCACCAAATAGTGTATTGTATCACAATCTAGTAGTTACATTTGGAAATTTAGTTCTAGGACATTTGGTTTGAGCGCAATCCTCACACTTAGTTAAAAAAAAGTCATTTAAGCCTTTTCACAGTGAGATCTACGCGATATGGCCGAGAAATGTAATTTTGATGTTAACTCCCAAACCGCTGCGCAGAAGTCAACCAAACTTCACCCAATAGTGTATTGTATAACAATCTAGTAGTTACATATGGAAATTTGGTTCTAGGACATTTGGTTTGAGAGCAATCCTCACACTTATTTAAAAAAAAGTCATTTAAGCCTTTTCACAGTGAGATCTACGCGATATGGCCGAGAAATGTAATTTTGATGTTAACTCCCAAACCGCTGCGCAGAAGTCAACTAAACTTCACCCAGTAGTGTATTGTATCACAATCTAGTAGTTACATTTGGAAATTTGGTTCTAGGACATTTGGTTTGAGCGCAATCCTCACACTTAGTTAAAAAAAGTCATTTAAGCCTTTTCACAGTGAGATCTACGCGATATGGCCGAGAAATGTAATTTTGATGTTAACTCCCAAACCGCTGTGCAGAAGTCAACCAAACTTCACTCAATAGTCTATTGTATCACAATCTAGTAGTTACATTTGGAAATTTGGTTCTAGGACATTTGGTTTGAGCGCAATCCTCACACTTAGTTAAAAAAAGTCATTTAAGCCTTTTCACAGTGAGATCTACGCGATATGGCCGAGAAATGTAATTTTGATGTTAACTCCCAAACCGCTGCGCAGAAGTCAACCAAACTTCACCCAATAGTGTATTGTATAACAATCTAGTAGTTACATTTGGAAATTTGGTTCTAGGACATTTGGTTTGAGCGCAATCCTCAAACTTAGTTAAAAAAAGTCATTTAAGCCTTTTCACAGTGAGATCTACGCGATATGGCCGAGAAATGTCATTTTGATGTTAACTCCCAAACCGCTGCGCAGAAGTCAACCAAACTTCACCCAATAGTGTATTGTATAACAATCTAGTAGTTACATCTTCAAATTTGGTTCTAGGACATTTGGTTTGAGCGCAATCCTCAAACTTAGTTAAAAAAATTCATTTAAGCCTTTTCACAGTTAGATCTACGCGATATGGCCGAGAAATGTAATTTTGATGTTAACTCCCAAACCGCTGCGCAGAAAACCAAACTTCACCCAATAGTGTATTGTATCACAATCTAGTAGTTACATGTGGAAATTTGGTTCTAGGACATTTGATTTGAGCGCAATCCTCAAACTTAGGTCAAAAAAGCCATTTAAGCCTTTTCACAGTGAGATCTACGCGATATGGCCGAGAAATGTAATTTTGATGTTAACTCCCAAACCGCTGCGCAGAAGTCAACCAAACTTCACCCAATAGTGTATTGTATCACAATCTAGTAGTTACATGTGGAAATTTGGTTCTAGGACATTTGATTTGAGCGCAATCCTCAAACTTAGGTCAAAAAAGCCATTTAAGCCTTTTCACAGTGAGATCTACGCGATATGGCCGAGAAATGTAATTTTGATGTTAACTCCCAAACCGCTGCGCAGAAGTCAAATAAACTTCACCCAATAGTGTATTGTATCACAATCTAGTAGTTTCATGTGGAAATTTGGTTCTAGGACATTTGATTTGAGCGCAATCCTCAAACTTAGTTAAAAAAAAAAAGTCATTTAAGCCTTTTCACAGTGAGATCTACGCGATATGGCCGAGAAATGTAATTTTGATGTTAACTCCCAAACCGCTGCGCAGGAGTCAACTAAACTTCACCCAATAGTGTATTGTATCACAATCTAGTAGTTACATTTGGAAATTTGGTTTTGGACATTTGGTTTGAGCGCAATCGTCACACTTAGTTAAAAAAAGTCATTTAAGCCTTTTCACAGTGAGATCTACGTGATATGGCCGAGAAATGTAATTTTGATGTTAACTCCCAAACCGCTGCGCAGAAGTCAACCAAACTTCACCCAGTAGTGTATTGTATAACAATCTAGTAGTTACATTTGGAAATTTGGTTCTAGGACATTTGGTTTGAGCGCAATCCTCACACTTAGTTAAAAAAAGTCATTTAAGCCTTTTCACAGTGAGATCTACGCGATATGGCCGAGAAATGTAATTTTGATGTTAACTCCCAAACCGCTGCGCAGAAGTCAACCAAACTTCACCAAATAGTCTATTGTATCACAATCTAGTAGTTACATTTGGAAATTTGGTTTTGGACATTTGGTTTGAGCGTAATCCTCACACTTAGTTAAAAAAAAGTCATTTAAGCCTTTTCACAGTGAGATCTACGCGATATGGCCGAGAAATGTAATTTTGATGTTAACTCCCAAACCGCTGCGCAGAAGTCAACCAAACTTCACCCAATAGTGTATTGTATAACAATCTAGTAGTTACATTTGGAAATTTGGTTCTAGGACATTTGATTTGAGCGCAATCCTCAAACTTAGTTAAAAAAAAAAAGTCATTTAAGCCTTTTCACAGTGAGATCTACGCGATATGGCCGAGAAATGTAATTTTGATGTTAACTCCCAAACCGCTGCGCAGGAGTCAACTAAACTTCACCCAATAGTGTATTGTATCACAATCTAGTAGTTACATGTGGAAATTTGGTTCTAGGACATTTGATTTGAGCGCAATCCTCAAACTTAGTTAAAAAAAGTCATTTAAGCCTTTTCACAGTGAGATCTACGCGATATGGCCGAGAAATGTAATTTTGATGTTAATTCCCAAACCGCTGCGCAGAAGTCAACTAAACTTCACTCAATAGTGTATTGTATCACAATCTAGTAGTTTCATGTGGAAATTTGGTTCTAGGACATTTGATTTGAGAGCAATCCTCAAACTTAGTTAAAAAAAAGTCATTTAAGCCTTTTCACAGTGAGATCTACGCGATATGGCCGAGAAATGTAATTTTGATGTTAACTCCCAAACCGCTGCGCAGAAGTCAACTAAACTTCACCCAATAGTGTATTGTATCACAATCTAGTAGTTACATTTGGAAATTTGGTTCTAGGACATTTGGTTTGAGCGCAATCGTCACACTTAGTTAAAAAAAGTCATTTAAGCCTTTTCACAGTGAGATCTACGTAATATGGCCGAGAAATGTAATTTTGATGTTAACTCCCAAACCGCTGCGCAGAAGTCAACCAAACTTCACCCAGTAGTGTATTGTATAACAATCTAGTAGTTACATTTGGAAATTTGGTTCTAGGACATTTGGTTTGAGCGCAATCCTCACACTTAGTTAAAAAAAGTCATTTAAGCCTTTTCACAGTGAGATCTACGCGATATGGCCGAGAAATGTAATTTTGATGTTAACTCCCAAACCGCTGCGCAGAAGTCAACCAAACTTCACCAAATAGTCTATTGTATCACCATCTAGTAGTTACATTTGGAAATTTGGTTTTGGACATTTGGTTTGAGCGTAATCCTCACACTTAGTTAAAAAAAGTCATTTAAGCCTTTTCACAGTGAGATCTACGCGATATGGCCGAGAAATGTAATTTTGATGTTAACTCCCAAACCGCTGCGCAGAAGTCAACTAAACTTCACCCAGTAGTGTATTGTATCACAATCTAGTAGTTACATTTGGAAATTTGGTTCTAGGACATTTGGTTTGAGCGCAATCCTCACACTTAGTTAAAAAAAGTCATTTAAGCCTTTTCACAGTGAGATCTACGCGATATGGCCGAGAAATGTAATTTTGATGTTAATTCCCAAACCGCTGCGCAGAAGTCAACTAAACTTCACTCAATAGTGTATTGTATCACAATCTAGTAGTTTCATGTGGAAATTTGGTTCTAGGACATTTGATTTGAGCGCAATCCTCAAACTTAGTTAAAAAAAAGTCATTTAAGCCTTTTCACAGTGAGATCTACGCGATATGGCCGAGAAATGTAATTTTGATGTTAACTCCCAAACCGCTGCGCAGAAGTCAACCAAACTTCACCAAATAGTGTATTGTATCACAATCTAGTAGTTACATTTGGAAATTTAGTTCTAGGACATTTGGTTTGAGCGCAATCCTCACACTTAGTTAAAAAAAAGTCATTTAAGCCTTTTCACAGTGAGATCTACGCGATATGGCCGAGAAATGTAATTTTGATGTTAACTCCCAAACCGCTGCGCAGAAGTCAACCAAACTTCACCCAATAGTGTATTGTATAACAATCTAGTAGTTACATATGGAAATTTGGTTCTAGGACATTTGGTTTGAGCGCAATCCTCACACTTATTTAAAAAAAAGTCATTTAAGCCTTTTCACAGTGAGATCTACGCGATATGGCCGAGAAATGTAATTTTGATGTTAACTCCCAAACCGCTGCGCAGAAGTCAACTAAACTTCACCCAGTAGTGTATTGTATCACAATCTAGTAGTTACATTTGGAAATTTGGTTCTAGGACATTTGGTTTGAGCGCAATCCTCACACTTAGTTAAAAAAAGTCATTTAAGCCTTTTCACAGTGAGATCTACGCGATATGGCCGAGAAATGTAATTTTGATGTTAACTCCCAAACCGCTGTGCAGAAGTCAACCAAACTTCACTCAATAGTCTATTGTATCACAATCTAGTAGTTACATTTGGAAATTTGGTTCTAGGACATTTGGTTTGAGCGCAATCCTCACACTTAGTTAAAAAAAGTCATTTAAGCCTTTTCACAGTGAGATCTACGCGATATGGCCGAGAAATGTAATTTTGATGTTAACTCCCAAACCGCTGCGCAGAAGTCAACCAAACTTCACCCAATAGTGTATTGTATAACAATCTAGTAGTTACATTTGGAAATTTGGTTCTAGGACATTTGGTTTGAGCGCAATCCTCAAACTTAGTTAAAAAAAAGTCATTTAAGCCTTTTCACAGTGAGATCTACGCGATATGGCCGAGAAATGTCATTTTGATGTTAACTCCCAAACCGCTGCGCAGAAGTCAACCAAACTTCACCCAATAGTGTATTGTATAACAATCTAGTAGTTACATTTGCAAATTTGGTTCTAGGACATTTGGTTTGAGCGCAATCCTCAAACTTAGTTAAAAAAATTCATTTAAGCCTTTTCACAGTTAGATCTACGCGATATGGCCGAGAAATGTAATTTTGATGTTAACTCCCAAACCGCTGCGCAGAAAACCAAACTTCACCCAATAGTGTATTGTATCACAATCTAGTAGTTACATGTGGAAATTTGGTTCTAGGACATTTGATTTGAGCGCAATCCTCAAACTTAGGTCAAAAAAGCCATTTAAGCCTTTTCACAGTGAGATCTACGCGATATGGCCGAGAAATGTAATTTTGATGTTAACTCCCAAACCGCTGCGCAGAAGTCAACCAAACTTCACCCAATAGTGTATTGTATCACAATCTAGTAGTTACATGTGGAAATTTGGTTCTAGGACATTTGATTTGAGCGCAATCCTCAAACTTAGGTCAAAAAAGCCATTTAAGCCTTTTCACAGTGAGATCTACGCGATATGGCCGAGAAATGTAATTTTGATGTTAACTCCCAAACCGCTGCGCAGAAGTCAAATAAACTTCACCCAATAGTGTATTGTATCACAATCTAGTAGTTTCATGTGGAAATTTGGTTCTAGGACATTTGATTTGAGCGCAATCCTCAAACTTAGTTAAAAAAAAAAAGTCATTTAAGCCTTTTCACAGTGAGATCTACGCGATATGGCCGAGAAATGTAATTTTGATGTTAACTCCCAAACCGCTGCGCAGGAGTCAACTAAACTTCACCCAATAGTGTATTGTATCACAATCTAGTAGTTACATTTGGAAATTTGGTTTTGGACATTTGGTTTGAGCGCAATCGTCACACTTAGTTAAAAAAAGTCATTTAAGCCTTTTCACAGTGAGATCTACGTGATATGGCCGAGAAATGTAATTTTGATGTTAACTCCCAAACCGCTGCGCAGAAGTCAACCAAACTTCACCCAGTAGTGTATTGTATAACAATCTAGTAGTTACATTTGGAAATTTGGTTCTAGGACATTTGGTTTGAGCGCAATCCTCACACTTAGTTAAAAAAAGTCATTTAAGCCTTTTCACAGTGAGATCTACGCGATATGGCCGAGAAATGTAATTTTGATGTTAACTCCCAAACCGCTGCGCAGAAGTCAACCAAACTTCACCAAATAGTCTATTGTATCACAATCTAGTAGTTACATTTGGAAATTTGGTTTTGGACATTTGGTTTGAGCGTAATCCTCACACTTAGTTAAAAAAAAGTCATTTAAGCCTTTTCACAGTGAGATCTACGCGATATGGCCGAGAAATGTAATTTTGATGTTAACTCCCAAACCGCTGCGCAGAAGTCAACCAAACTTCACCCAATAGTGTATTGTATAACAATCTAGTAGTTACATTTGGAAATTTGGTTCTAGGACATTTGGTTTGAGCGCAATCCTCAAACTTAGTTAAAAAAAGTCATTTAAGCCTTTTCACAGTGAGATCTACGCGATATGGCCGAGAAATGTCATTTTGATGTTAACTCCCAAACCGCTGCGCAGAAGTCAACCAAACTTCACCCAATAGTGTATTGTATAACAATCTAGTAGTTACATTTGCAAATTTGGTTCTAGGACATTTGGTTTGAGCGCAATCCTCAAACTTAGTTAAAAAAATTCATTTAAGCCTTTTCACAGTTAGATCTACGCGATATGGCCGAGAAATGTAATTTTGATGTTAACTCCCAAACCGCTGCGCAGAAAACCAAACTTCACCCAATAGTGTATTGTATCACAATCTAGTAGTTACATGTGGAAATTTGGTTCTAGGACATTTGATTTGAGCGCAATCCTCAAACTTAGGTCAAAAAAGCCATTTAAGCCTTTTCACAGTGAGATCTACGCGATATGGCCGAGAAATGTAATTTTGATGTTAACTCCCAAACCGCTGCGCAGAAGTCAACCAAACTTCACATAATAGTGTATTGTATCACAATCTAGTAGTTACATTTGGAAATTTGGTTCTAGGACATTTGATTTGAGCGCAATCCTCAAACTTAGGTCAAAAAAGCCATTTAAGCCTTTTCACAGTGAGATCTACGCGATATGGCCGAGAAATGTAATTTTTATGTTAACTCCCAAACCGCTGCGCAGAAGTCAAACAAACTTCACCCAATAGTGTATTGTATCACAATCTAGTAGTTTCATGTGGAAATTTGGTTCTAGGACATTTGATTTGAGCGCAATCCTCAAACTTAGTTAAAAAAAAAAAGTCATTTAAGCCTTTTCACAGTGAGATCTACGCGATATGGCCGAGAAATGTAATTTTGATGTTAACTCCCAAACCGCTGCGCAGGAGTCAACTAAACTTCACCCAATAGTGTATTGTATCACAATCTAGTAGTTACATTTGGAAATTTGGTTTTGGACATTTGGTTTGAGCGCAATCGTCACACTTAGTTAAAAAAAGTCATTTAAGCCTTTTCACAGTGAGATCTACGTGATATGGCCGAGAAATGTAATTTTGATGTTAACTCCCAAACCGCTGCGCAGAAGTCAACCAAACTTCACCCAGTATTGTATTGTATAACAATCTAGTAGTTATATTTGGAAATTTGGTTCTAGGACATTTGGTTTGAGCGCAATCCTCACACTTAGTTAAAAAAAGTCATTTAAGCCTTTTCACAGTGAGATCTACGCGATATGGCCGAGAAATGTAATTTTGATGTTAACTCCCAAACCGCTGCGCAGAAGTCAACCAAACTTCACCAAATAGTCTATTGTATCACAATCTAGTAGTTACATTTGGAAATTTGGTTTTGGACATTTGGTTTGAGCGTAATCCTCACACTTAGTTAAAAAAAAGTCATTTAAGCCTTTTCACAGTGAGATCTACGCGATATGGCCGAGAAATGTAATTTTGATGTTAACTCCCAAACCGCTGCGCAGAAGTCAACCAAACTTCACATAATAGTGTATTGTATCACAATCTAGTAGTTACATTTGGAAATTTGGTTCTAGGACATTTGGTTTGAGCGCAATCCTCAAACTTAGTTAAAAAAGTCATTTAAGCCTTTTCACAGTGAGATCTACGCGATATGGCCGAGAAATGTAATTTTGATGTTAACTCCCAAACCGCTGCGCAGAAGTCAACTAAACTTCACCCAATAGTGTATTGTATCACAATCTAGTAGTTACATTTGGAAATTTGGTTCTAGGACATTTGGTTTGAGTGCAATCCTCAAACTTAGTTAAAAAAAAGTCATTTAAGCCTTTTCACAGTGAGATCTACGCGATATGGCCGAGAAATGTAATTTTGATGTTAACTCCCAAACCGCTGCGCAGAAGTCAACCAAACTTCACCCAATAGTGTATTGTATCACAATCTAGTAGTTACATTTGGAAATTTGGTTCTAGGACATTTGGTTTGAGCGCAATCCTCAAACTTAGTTAAAAAAAAGTCATTTAAGCCTTTTCACAGTGAGATCTACGCGATATGGCCGAGAAATGTAATTTTGATGTTAACTCCCAAACCGCCGCGCAGAAGTCAACCAAACTTCACCCAATAGTGTATTGTATAACAATCTAGTAGTTACATTTGGAAATTTGGTTCTAGGACATTTGGTTTGAGCGCAATCCTCACACTTAGTTAAAAAAAGTCATTTAAGCCTTTTCACAGTGAGATCTACGTGATATGGCCGAGAAATGTAATTTTGATGTTAACTCCCAAACCGCTGCGCAGAAGTCAACCAAACTTCACCCAGTAGTGTATTGTATAACAATCTAGTAGTTACATTTGGAAATTTGGTTCTAGGACATTTGGTTTGAGCGCAATCCTCACACTTAGTTAAAAAAAAGTCATTTAAGCCTTTTCACAGTGAGATCTACGCGATATGGCCGAGAAATGTAATTTTGATGTTAACTCCCAAACCGCTGCGCAGAAGTCAACCAAACTTCACCAAATAGTACTCTATTGTATCACAATCTAGTAGTTACATTTGGAAATTTGGTTTTGGACATTTGGTTTGAGCGTAATCCTCACACTTAGTTAAAAAAAGTCATTTAAGCCTTTTCACAGTGAGATCTACGCGATATGGCCGAGAAATGTAATTTTGATGTTAACTCCCAAACCGCTGCGCAGAAGTCAACCAAACTTCACATAATAGTGTATTGTATCACAATCTAGTAGTTACATTTGGAAATTTGGTTCTAGGACATTTGGTTTGAGCGCAATCCTCAAACTTAGTTAAAAAAGTCATTTAAGCCTTTTCACAGTGAGATCTACGCGATATGGCCGAGAAATGTAATTTTGATGTTAATTCCCAAACCGCTGCGCAGAAGTCAACTAAACTTCACTCAATAGTGTATTGTATCACAATCTAGTAGTTTCATGTGGAAATTTGGTTCAAATATGGCCGAGAAATGTAATTTTGATGTTAACTCCCAAACCGCCGCGCAGAAGTCAACCAAACTTCACCCAATAGTGTATTGTATAACAATCTAGTAGTTACATTTGGAAATTTGGTTCTAGGACATTTGGTTTGAGCGCAATCCTCACACTTAGTTAAAAAAAGTCATTTAAGCCTTTTCACAGTGAGATCTACGCGATATGGCCGAGAAATGTAATTTTGATGTTAACTCCCAAACCGCTGCGCAGAAGTCAACTAAACTTCACCCAATAGTGTATTGTATCACAATCTAGTAGTTACATTTGGAAATTTTGTTCTAGGACATTTGGTTTGAGTGCAATCCTCAAACTTAGTTAAAAAAAAGTCATTTAAGCCTTTTCACAGTGAGATCTACGCGATATGGCCGAGAAATGTAATTTTGATGTTAACTCCCAAACCGCTGCGCAGAAGTCAACCAAACTTCACCCAATAGTGTATTGTATCACAATCTAGTAGTTACATTTGGAAATTTGGTTCTAGGACATTTGGTTTGAGCGCAATCGTCAAACTTAGTTAAAAAAAGTCATTTAAGCCTTTTCACAGTGAGATCTACGTGATATGGCCGAGAAATGTAATTTTGATGTTAACTCCCAAACCGCTGCGCAGAAGTCAACCAAACTTCACCCAGTAGTGTATTGTATAACAATCTAGTAGTTACATTTGGAAATTTGGTTCTAGGACATTTGGTTTGAGCGCAATCCTCACACTTAGTTAAAAAAAGTCATTTAAGCCTTTTCACAGTGAGATCTACGCGATATGGCCGAGAAATGTAATTTTGATGTTAACTCCCAAACCGCTGCGCAGAAGTCAACCAAACTTCACCAAATAGTCTATTGTATCACAATCTAGTAGTTACATTTGGAAATTTGGTTTTGGACATTTGGTTTGAGCGTAATCCTCACACTTAGTTAAAAAAAAGTCATTTAAGCCTTTTCACAGTGAGATCTACGCGATATGGCCGAGAAATGTAATTTTGATGTTAACTCCCAAACCGCTGCGCAGAAGTCAACCAAACTTCACATAATAGTGTATTGTATCACAATCTAGTAGTTACATTTGGAAATTTGGTTCTAGGACATTTGGTTTGAGCGCAATCGTCACACTTAGTTAAAAAAAGTCATTTAAGCCTTTTCACAGTGAGATCTACGTGATATGGCCGAGAAATGTAATTTTGATGTTAACTCCCAAACCGCTGCGCAGAAGTCAACCAAACTTCACCCAGTAGTGTATTGTATAACAATCTAGTAGTTACATTTGGAAATTTGGTTCTAGGACATTTGGTTTGAGCGCAATCCTCACACTTAGTTAAAAAAAGTCATTTAAGCCTTTTCACAGTGAGATCTACGCGATATGGCCGAGAAATGTAATTTTGATGTTAACTCCCAAACCGCTGCGCAGAAGTCAACCAAACTTCACCCAATAGTGTATTGTATCACAATCTAGTAGTTACATTTGGAAATTTGGTTTTGGACATTTGGTTTGAGCGTAATCCTCAGACTTAGTTAAAAAAAAGTCATTTAAGCCTTTTCACAGTGAGATCTACGCGATATGGCCGAGAAATGTAATTTTGATGTTAACTCCCAAACCGCTGCGCAGAAGTCAACCAAACTTCACATAATAGTGTATTGTATCACAATCTAGTAGTTACATTTGGAAATTTGGTTCTAGGACATTTGGTTTGAGCGCAATCGTCACACTTAGTTAAAAAAAGTCATTTAAGCCTTTTCACAGTGAGATCTACGTGATATGGCCGAGAAATGTAATTTTGATGTTAACTCCCAAACCGCTGCGCAGAAGTCAACCAAACTTCACCCAGTAGTGTATTGTATAACAATCTAGTAGTTACATTTGGAAATTTGGTTCTAGGACATTTGGTTTGAGCGCAATCCTCACACTTAGTTAAAAAAAGTCATTTAAGCCTTTTCACAGTGAGATCTACGCGATATGGCCGAGAAATGTAATTTTGATGTTAACTCCCAAACCGCTGCGCAGAAGTCAACCAAACTTCACCCAATAGTGTATTGTATCACAATCTAGTAGTTACATTTGGAAATTTGGTTTTGGACATTTGGTTTGAGCGTAATCCTCAGACTTAGTTAAAAAAAAGTCATTTAAGCCTTTTCACAGTGAGATCTACGCGATATGGCCGAGAAATGTAATTTTGATGTTAACTCCCAAACCGCTGCGCAGAAGTCAACCAAACTTCACATAATAGTGTATTGTATCACAATCTAGTAGTTACATTTGGAAATTTGGTTCTAGGACATTTGGTTTGAGCGCAATCCTCAAACTTAGTTAAAAAAGTCATTTAAGCCTTTTCACAGTGAGATCTACGCGATATGGCCGAGAAATGTAATTTTGATGTTAACTCCCAAACCGCTGCGCAGAAGTCAACCAAACTTCACCCAGTAGTGTATTGTATAACAATCTAGTAGTTACATTTGGAAATTTGGTTCTAGGACATTTGGTTTGAGCGCAATCCTCACACTTAGTTAAAAAAAGTCATTTAAGCCTTTTCACAGTGAGATCTACGCGATATGGCCGAGAAATGTAATTTTGATGTTAACTCCCAAACCGCTGCGCAGAAGTCAACCAAACTTCACCAAATAGTCTATTGTATCACAATCTAGTAGTTAAATTTGGAAATTTGGTTTTGGACATTTGGTTTGAGCGTAATCCTCAAACTTAGTTAAAAAAAAGTCATTTAAGCCTTTTCACAGTGAGATCTACGCGATATGGCCGAGAAATGTAATTTTGATGTTAACTCCCAAACCGCTGCGCAGAAGTCAACCAAACTTCACATAATAGTGTATTGTATAACAATCTAGTAGTTACATTTGGAAATTTGGTTCTAGGACATTTGGTTTGAGCGCAATTCTCAAACTTAGTCAAAAAAAGTCATTTAAGCCTTTTCACAGTGAGATCTACGCGATATGGCCGAGAAATGTCATTTTGATGTTTACTCCCAAACCGCTGCGCAGAAGTCAACTAAACTTCACCCAGTAGTGTATTGTATCACAATCTAGTAGTTACATTTGGAAATTTGGTTCTAGGACATTTGGTTTGAGCGCAATCCTCACACTTAGGTCAAAAAAGTCATTTAAGCCTTTTCACAGTGAGATCTACGCGATATGGCCGAGAAATGTAATTTTGATGTTAACTCCCAAACCGCTGTGCAGAAGTCAACCAAACTTCACTCAATAGTCTATTGTATCACAATCTAGTAGTTACATTTGGAAATTTGGTTCTAGGACATTTGGTTTGAGCGCAATCCTCAAACTTAGTTAAAAAAATTCATTTAAGCCTTTTCACAGTTAGATCTACGCGATATGGCCGAGAAATGTAATTTTGATGTTAACTCCCAAACCGCTGCGCAGAAAACCAAACTTCACCCAATAGTGTATTGTATCACAATCTAGTAGTTACATGTGGAAATTTGGTTCTAGGACATTGGATTTGAGCGCAATCCTCAAACTTAGGTCAAAAAAGCCATTTAAGCCTTTTCACAGTGAGATCTACGCGATATGGCCGAGAAATGTAATTTTGATGTTAACTCCCAAACCGCTGCGCAGAAGTCAACCAAACTTCACCCAATAGTGTATTGTATCACAATCTAGTAGTTACATGTGGAATTTTGGTTCTAGGACATTTGATTTGAGCGCAATCCTCAAACTTAGGTCAAAAAAGCCATTTAAGCCTTTTCACAGTGAGATCTACGCGATATGGCCGAGAAATGTAATTTTGATGTTAACTCCCAAACTGCTGCGCAGAAGTCAACCAAACTTCACCCAATAGTGTATTGTATCACAATCTAGTAGTTACATTTGCAAATTTGGTTCTAGGACATTTGGTTTGAGCGCAATCCTCAAACTTAGTTAAAAAAATTCATTTAAGACTTTTCACAGTGAGATCTACGCGATATGGCCGAGAAATGTAATTTTGATGTTAATTCCCAAACCGCTGCGCAGAAGTCAACTAAACTTCACTCAATAGTGTATTGTATCACAATCTAGTAGTTTCATGTGGAAATTTGGTTCTAGGACATTTGATTTGAGAGCAATCCTCAAACTTAGTTAAAAAAAAGTCATTTAAGCCTTTTCACAGTGAGATCTACGCGATATGGCCGAGAAATGTAATTTTGATGTTAACTCCCAAACCGCTGCGCAGAAGTCAACTAAACTTCACCCAATAGTGTATTGTATCACAATCTAGTAGTTACATTTGGAAATTTGGTTCTAGGACATTTGGTTTGAGCGCATTCGTCACACTTAGTTAAAAAAAGTCATTTAAGCCTTTTCACAGTGAGATCTACGCGATATGGCCGAGAAATGTAATTTTGATGTTAACTCCCAAACCGCTGCGCAGAAGTCAACCAAACTTCACCAAATAGTCTATTGTATCACAATCTAGTAGTTAAATTTGGAAATTTGGTTTTGGACATTTGGTTTGAGCGTAATCCTCACACTTAGTTAAAAAAAAGTCATTTAAGCCTTTTCACAGTGAGATCTACGCGATATGGCCGAGAAATGTAATTTTGATGATAACTCCCAAACCGCTGCGCAGAAGTCAACCAAACTTCACATAATAGTGTATTGTATAACAATCTAGTAGTTACATTTGGAAATTTGGTTCTAGGACATTTGGTTTGAGCGCAATTCTCAAACTTAGTCAAAAAAAGTCATTTAAGCCTTTTCACAGTGAGATCTACGCGATATGGCCGAGAAATGTCATTTTGATGTTTACTCCCAAACCGCTGCGCAGAAGTCAACTAAACTTCACCCAGTAGTGTATTGTATCACAATCTAGTAGTTACATTTGGAAATTTGGTTCTAGGACATTTGGTTTGAGCGCAATCCTCACACTTAGGTCAAAAAAGTCATTTAAGCCTTTTCACAGTGAGATCTACGCGATATGGCCGAGAAATGTAATTTTGATGTTAATTCCCAAACCGCTGTGCAGAAGTCAACCAAACTTCACTCAATAGTCTATTGTATCACAATCTAGTAGTTACATTTGGAAATTTGGTTCTAGGACATTTGGTTTGAGCGCAATCCTCACACTTAGTTAAAAAAAGTCATTTAAGCCTTTTCACAGTGAGATCTACGCGATATGGCCGAGAAATGTAATTTTGATGTTAACTCCCAAACCGCTGCGCAGAAGTCAACCAAACTTCACCCAATAGTGTATTGTATAACAATCTAGTAGTTACATTTGGAAATTTGGTTCTAGGACATTTGGTTTGAGCGCAATCCTCAAACTTAATTAAAAAAAGTCATTTAAGCCTTTTCACAGTGAGATCTACGCGATATGGCCGAGAAATGTCATTTTGATGTTAACTCCCAAACCGCTGCGCAGAAGTCAACCAAACTTCACCCAATAGTGTATTGTATAACAATCTAGTAGTTACATTTGCAAATTTGGTTCTAGGACATTTGGTTTGAGCGCAATCCTCAAACTTAGTTAAAAAAATTCATTTAAGCCTTTTCACAGTTAGATCTACGCGATATGGCCGAGAAATGTAATTTTGATGTTAACTCCCAAACCGCTGCGCAGAAGTCAACCAAACTTCACCAAATAGTCTATTGTATCACAATCTAGTAGTTAAATTTGGAAATTTGGTTTTGGACATTTGGTTTGAGCGTAATCCTCACACTTAGTTAAAAAAAAGTCATTTAAGCCTTTTCACAGTGAGATCTACGCGATATGGCCGAGAAATGTAATTTTGATGATAACTCCCAAACCGCTGCGCAGAAGTCAACCAAACTTCACATAATAGTGTATTGTATAACAATCTAGTAGTTACATTTGGAAATTTGGTTCTAGGACATTTGGTTTGAGCGCAATTCTCAAACTTAGTCAAAAAAAGTCATTTAAGCCTTTTCACAGTGAGATCTACGCGATATGGCCGAGAAATGTCATTTTGATGTTTACTCCCAAACCGCTGCGCAGAAGTCAACTAAACTTCACCCAGTAGTGTATTGTATCACAATCTAGTAGTTACATTTGGAAATTTGGTTCTAGGACATTTGGTTTGAGCGCATTCGTCACACTTAGGTCAAAAAAGTCATTTAAGCCTTTTCACAGTGAGATCTACGCGATATGGCCGAGAAATGTAATTTTGATGTTAATTCCCAAACCGCTGTGCAGAAGTCAACCAAACTTCACTCAATAGTCTATTGTATCACAATCTAGTAGTTACATTTGGAAATTTGGTTCTAGGACATTTGGTTTGAGCGCAATCCTCACACTTAGTTAAAAAAAGTCATTTAAGCCTTTTCACAGTGAGATCTACGCGATATGGCCGAGAAATGTAATTTTGATGTTAACTCCCAAACCGCTGCGCAGAAGTCAACCAAACTTCACCCAATAGTGTATTGTATAACAATCTAGTAGTTACATTTGGAAATTTGGTTCTAGGACATTTGGTTTGAGCGCAATCCTCAAACTTAATTAAAAAAAGTCATTTAAGCCTTTTCACAGTGAGATCTACGCGATATGGCCGAGAAATGTCATTTTGATGTTAACTCCCAAACCGCTGCGCAGAAGTCAACCAAACTTCACCCAATAGTGTATTGTATAACAATCTAGTAGTTACATTTGCAAATTTGGTTCTAGGACATTTGGTTTGAGCGCAATCCTCAAACTTAGTTTAAAAAATTCATTTAAGCCTTTTCACAGTTAGATCTACGCGATATGGCCGAGAAATGTAATTTTGATGTTAACTCCCAAACCGCTGCGCAGAAAACCAAACTTCACCCAATAGTGTATTGTATCACAATCTAGTAGTTACATGTGGAAATTTGGTTCTAGGACATTTGATTTGAGCGCAATCCTCAAACTTAGGTCAAAAAAGCCATTTAAGCCTTTTCACAGTGAGATCTACGCGATATGGCCGAGAAATGTAATTTTGATGTTAACTCCCAAACCGCTGCGCAGAAGTCAACCAAACTTCACCCAATAGTGAATTGTATCACAATCTAGTAGTTACATGTGGAATTTTGGTTCTAGGACATTTGATTTGAGCGCAATCCTCAAACTTAGGTCAAAAAAGCCATTTAAGCCTTTTCACAGTGAGATCTACGCGATATGGCCGAGAAATGTAATTTTGATGTTAACTCCCAAACTGCTGCGCAGAAGTCAACCAAACTTCACCCAATAGTGTATTGTATCACAATCTAGTAGTTACATTTGCAAATTTGGTTCTAGGACATTTGGTTTGAGCGCAATCCTCAAACTTAGTTAAAAAAATTCATTTAAGACTTTTCACAGTGAGATCTACGCGATATGGCCGAGAAATGTAATTTTGATGTTAATTCCCAAACCGCTGCGCAGAAGTCAACTAAACTTCACTCAATAGTGTATTGTATCACAATCTAGTAGTTTCATGTGGAAATTTGGTTCTAGGACATTTGATTTGAGAGCAATCCTCAAACTTAGTTAAAAAAAAGTCATTTAAGCCTTTTCACAGTGAGATCTACGCGATATGGCCGAGAAATGTAATTTTGATGTTAACTCCCAAACCGCTGCGCAGAAGTCAACTAAACTTCACCCAATAGTGTATTGTATCACAATCTAGTAGTTACATTTGGAAATTTGGTTCTAGGACATTTGGTTTGAGCGCATTCGTCACACTTAGTTAAAAAAAGTCATTTAAGCCTTTTCACAGTGAGATCTACGTGATATGGCCAGGAATGTAATTTTGATGTTAACTCCCAAACCGCTGCGCAGAAGTCAACCAAACTTCACCCAGTAGTGTATTGTATAACAATCTAGTAGTTACATTTGGAAATTTGGTTCTAGGACATTTGGTTTAAGCGCAATCCTCACACTTAGTTAAAAAAAGTCATTTAAGCCTTTTCACAGTGAGATCTACGCGATATGGCCGAGAAATGTAATTTTGATGTTAACTCCCAAACCGCTGCGCAGAAGTCAACCAAACTTCACCAAATAGTCTATTGTATCACAATCTAGTAGTTACATTTGGAAATTTGGTTTTGGACATTTGGTTTGAGCGTAATCCTCACACTTAGTTAAAAAAAAGTCATTTAAGCCTTTTCACAGTGAGATCTACGCGATATGGCCGAGATATGTAATTTTGATGTTAACTCCCAAACCGCTGCGCAGAAGTCAACCAAACTTCACATAATAGTGTATTGTATCACAATCTAGTAGTTACATTTGGAAATTTGGTTCTAGGACATTTGGTTTGAGCGCAATCCTCAAACTTAGTTAAAAAAGTCATTTAAGCCTTTTCACAGTGAGATCTACGCGATATGGCCGAGAAATGTAATTTTGATGTTAACTCCCAAACCGCTGCGCAGAAGTCAACTAAACTTCACCCAATAGTGTATTGTATCACAATCTAGTAGTTACATTTGGAAATTTGGTTCTTGGACATTTGGTTTGAGTGCAATCCTCAAACTTAGTTAAAAAAAAGTCATTTAAGCCTTTTCACAGTGAGATCTACGCGATATGGCCGAGAAATGTAATTTTGATGTTAACTCCCAAACCGCTGCGCAGAAGTCAACCAAACTTCACCCAATAGTGTATTGTATCACAATCTAGTAGTTACATTTGGAAATTTGGTTCTAGGACATTTGGTTTGAGCGCAATCCTCAAACTTAGTTAAAAAAAAGTCATTTAAGCCTTTTCACAGTGAGATCTACGCGATATGGCCGAGAAATGTAATTTTGATGTTAACTCCCAAACCGCCGCGCAGAAGTCAACCAAACTTCACCCAATAGTGTATTGTATAACAATCTAGTAGTTACATTTGGAAATTTGGTTCTAGGACATTTGGTTTGAGCGCAATCCTCACACTTAGTTAGAAAAAGTCATTTAAGCCTTTTCACAGTGAGATCTACGCGATATGGCCGAGAAATGTAATTTTGATGTTAACTCCCAAACCGCTGCGCAGAAGTCAACCAAACTTCACCCAATAGTGTATTGTATAACGATCTAGTAGTTACATATGGAAATTTGGTTCTAGGACATTTGATTTGAGCGCAATCCTCAAACTTAGTTAAAAAAAAGTCATTTAAGCCTTTTCACAGTGAGATCTACGCAATATGGCCGAGAAATGTAATTTTGATGTTAACTCCCAAACCGCTGCGCAGAAGTCAACTAAACTTCACCCAATAGTGTATTGTATCACAATCTAGTAGTTACATTTTGAAATTTGGTTCTAGGACATTTGGTTTGAGCGCAATCCTCAAACTTATTTTAAAAAAAGTTATTTAAGCCTTTTCACAGTGAGATCTACGCGATATGGCCGAGAAATGTAATTTTGATGTTAACTCCCAAACCGCTGCGCAGAAAACCAAACTTCACCCAATAGTGTATTGTATCACAATCTAGTAGTTACATGTGGAAATTTGGTTCTAGGACATTTGATTTGAGCGCAATCCTCAAACTTAGGTCAAAAAAGCCATTTAAGCCTTTTCACAGTGAGATCTACGCGATATGGCCGAGAAATGTAATTTTGATGTTAACTCCCAAACCGCTGTGCAGAAGTCAACCAAACTTCACCCAATAGTGTATTGTATCACAATCTAGTAGTTACATGTGGAAATTTGGTTCTAGGACATTTGATTTGAGCGCAATCCTCAAACTTAGGTCAAAAAAGCCATTTAAGCCTTTTCACAGTGAGATCTACGCGATATGGCCGAGAAATGTAATTTTGATGTTAACTCCCAAACCGCTGCGCAGAAGTCAACCAAACTTCACCCAATAGTGTATTGTATCACAATCTAGTAGTTACATTTGAAAATTTTGTTCTAGGACATTTGGTTTGAGCGCAATAATCAAACTTAATTAAAAAAGTCATTTAAGCCTTTTCACAGTGAGATCTATGCGATATGGCCGAGAAATGTAATTTTGATGTTAACTCCCAAACCGCTGCGCAGAAGTAAACCAAACTTCACCCAATAGTGTATTGTATCACAATCTAGTAGTTACATGTGGAAATTTGGTTCTAGGACATTTGATTTGAGCGCAATCCTCAAACTTAGTTAAAAAAAGTCATTTAAGCCTTTTCACAGTGAGATCTACGCGATATGGCCGAGAAATGTAATTTTGATGTTAATTCCCAAACCGCTGCGCAGAAGTCAACTAAACTTCACTCAATAGTGTATTGTATAACAATCTAGTAGTTACATTTGGAAATTTGGTTCTAGGACATTTGGTTTGAGTGCAATCCTCAAACTTAGTTAAAAAAAAGTCATTTAAGCCTTTTCACAGTGAGATCTACGCGATATGGCCGAGAAATGTAATTTTGATGTTAACTCCCAAACCGCTGCGCAGAAGTCAAACAAACTTCACCCAATAGTGTATTGTATCACAATCTAGTAGTTTCATGTGGAAATTTGGTTCTAGGACATTTGATTTGAGCGCAATCCTCAAACTTAGTTAAAAAAAAAGTCATTTAAGCCTTTTCACAGTGAGATCTACGCGATATGGCCGAGAAATGTAATTTTGATGTTAACTCCCAAACCGCTGCGCAGAAGTCAAACAAACTTCACACAATAGTGTATTGTATCACAATCTAGTAGTTTCATGTGGAAATTTGGTTCTAGGACATTTGATTTGAGCGCAATCCTCAAACTTAGTTAAAAAAAGTCATTTAAGCCTTTTCACAGTGAGATCTACGCGATATGGCCGAGAAATGTAATTTTGATGTTAATTCCAAAACCGCTGCGCAGAAGTCAACTAAACTTCACTCAATAGTGTATTGTATAACAATCTAGTAGTTACATTTGGAAATTTGGTTCTAGGACATTTGGTTTGAGCGCAATCGTCACACTTAGTTAAAAAAAAGTCATTTAAGCCTTTTCACAGTGAGATCTACGTGATATGGCCGAGAAATGTAATTTTGATGTTAACTCCCAAACCGCTGCGCAGAAGTCAACCAAACTTCACCCAGTAGTGTATTGTATAACAATCTAGTAGTTACATTTGGAAATTTGGTTCTAGGACATTTGGTTTGAGTGCAATCCTCAAACTTAGTTAAAAAAAAGTCATTTAAGCCTTTTCACAGTGAGATCTACGCGATATGGCCGAGAAATGTAATTTTGATGTTAACTCCCAAACCGCTGCGCAGAAGTCAAACAAACTTCACCCAATAGTGTATTGTATCACAATCTAGTAGTTTCATGTGGAAATTTGGTTCTAGGACATTTGATTTGAGCGCAATCCTCAAACTTAGTTAAAAAAAAAGTCATTTAAGCCTTTTCACAGTGAGATCTACGCGATATGGCCGAGAAATGTAATTTTGATGTTAACTCCCAAACCGCTGCGCAGGAGTCAACTAAACTTCACCCAATAGTGTATTGTATCACAATCTAGTAGTTACATTTGGAAATTTGGTTCTAGGACATTTGGTTTGAGCGCAATCGTCACACTTAGTTAAAAAAAAGTCATTTAAGCCTTTTCACAGTGAGATCTACGCGATATGGCCGAGAAATGTAATTTTGATGTTAACTCCCAAACCGCTGCGCAGAAGTCAACCAAACTTCACCCAGTAGTGTATTGTATAACAATCTAGTAGTTACATTTGGAAATTTGGTTCTAGGACATTTGGTTTGAGCGCAATCCTCACACTTAGTTAAAAAAAGTCATTTAAGCCTTTTCACAGTGAGATCTACGCGATATGGCCGAGAAATGTAATTTTGATGTTAACTCCCAAACCGCTGCGCAGAAGTCAACCAAACTTCACCAAATAGTCTATTGTTTCACAATCTAGTAGTTACATTTGGAAATTTGGTTTTGGACATTTGGTTTGAGCGTAATCCTCAAACTTAGTTAAAAAAAAGTCATTTAAGCCTTTTCACAGTGAGATCTACGCGATATGGCCGAGAAATGTAATTTTGATGTTAACTCCCAAACCGCTGCGCAGAAGTCAACCAAACTTCACATAATAGTGTATTGTATCACAATCTAGTAGTTACATTTGGAAATTTGGTTCTAGGACATTTGGTTTGAGCGCAATCCTCAAACTTAGTTAAAAAAGTCATTTAAGCCTTTTCACAGTGAGATCTACGCGATATGGCCGAGAAATGTAATTTTGATGTTAACTCCCAAACCGCTGCGCAGAAGTCAACTAAACTTCACCCAATAGTGTATTGTATCACAATCTAGTAGTTACATTTGGAAATTTGGTTCTAGGACATTTGGTTTGAGCGCAATCGTCACACTTAGTTAAAAAAAGTCATTTAAGCCTTTTCACAATGAGATCTACGCGATATGGCCGAGAAATGTAATTTTGATGTTAACTCCCAAACCGCTGCGCAGAAGTCAACCAAACTTCACCAAATAGTGTATTGTATCACAATCTAGTAGTTACATTTGGAAATTTAGTTCTAGGACATTTGGTTTGAGCGCAATCCTCACACTTAGTTAAAAAAAAGTCATTTAAGCCTTTTCACAGTGAGATCTACGCGATATGGCCGAGAAATGTAATTTTGATGTTAACTCCCAAACCGCTGCGCAGAAGTCAACCAAACTTCACCCAATAGTGTATTGTATAACAATCTAGTAGTTACATATGGAAATTTGGTTCTAGGACATTTGGTTTGAGCGCAATCCTCACACTTATTTAAAAAAAAGTCATATAAGCCTTTTCACAGTGAGATCTACGCGATATGGCCGAGAAATGTAATTTTGATGATAAATCCCAAACCGCTGCGCAGAAGTCAACCAAACTTCACCCAATAGTGTATTTTATCACAATCTAGTAGTTACATTTAGAAATTTTGTTCTAGGACATTTGGTTTGAGCGCAATAATCAAACTTAATTAAAAAAGTCATTTAAGCCTTTTCACAGTGAGATCTATGCGATATGGCCGAGAAATGTAATTTTGATGTTAACTCCCAAACCGCTGCGCAGAAGTAAACTAAACTTCACTCAATAGTGTATTGTATAACAATCTAGTAGTTACATTTGGAAATTTGGTTCTAGGACATTTGGTTTGAGTGCAATCCTCAAACTTAGTTAAAAAAAAGTCATTTAAGCCTTTTCACAGTGAGATCTACGCGATATGGCCGAGAAATGTAATTTTGATGTTAACTCCTAAACCGCTGCGCAGAAGTCAAACAAACTTCACCCAATAGTGTATTGTATCACAAACTAGTAGTTTCATGTGGAAATTTGGTTCTAGGACATTTGATTTGAGCGCAATCCTCAAACTTAGTTAAAAAAAAGTCATTTAAGCCTTTTCACAGTGAGATCTACGCGATATGGCCGAGAAATGTAATTTTGATGTTAACTCCCAAACCGCTGCGCAGGAGTCAACTAAACTTCACCCAATAGTGTATTGTATCACAATCTAGTAGTTACATTTGGAAATTTGGTTCTAGGACATTTGGTTTGAGCGCAATCGTCACACTTAGTTAAAAAAAGTCATTTAAGCCTTTTCACAGTGAGATCTACGTGATATGGCCGAGAAATGTAATTTTGATGTTAACTCCCAAACCGCTGCGCAGAAGTCAACCAAACTTCACCCAGTAGTGTATTGTATAACAATCTAGTAGTTACATTTGGAAATTTGGTTCTAGGACATTTGGTTTGAGCGCAATCCTCACACTTAGTTAAAAAAAGTCATTTAAGCCTTTTCACAGTGAGATCTACGCGATATGGCCGAGAAATGTAATTTTGATGTTAACTCCCAAACCGCTGCACAGAGGTCAACCAAACTTCACCAAATAGTCTATTGTATCACAATCTAGTAGTTACATTTGGAAATTTGGTTTTGGACATTTGGTTTGAGCGTAATCCTCAAACTTAGTTAAAAAAAAGTCATTTAAGCCTTTTCACAGTGAGATCTACGCGATATGGCCGAGAAATGTAATTTTGATGTTAACTCCCAAACCGCTGCGCAGAAGTCAACCAAACTTCACATAATAGTGTATTGTATCACAATCTAGTAGTTACATTTGGAAATTTGGTTCTAGGACATTTGGTTTGAGCGCAATCCTCAAACTTAGTTAAAAAAGTCATTTAAGCCTTTTCACAGTGAGATCTACGCGATATGGCCGAGAAATGTAATTTTGATGTTAACTCCCAAACCGCTGCGCAGAAGTCAACTAAACTTCACCCAATAGTGTATTGTATCACAATCTAGTAGTTACATTTGGAAATTTGGTTCTAGGACATTTGGTTTGAGTGCAATCCTCAAACTTAGTTAAAAAAAAGTCATTTAAGCCTTTTCACAGTGAGATCTACGCGATATGGCCGAGAAATGTAATTTTGATGTTAACTCCCAAACCGCTGCGCAGAAGTCAACTAAACTTCACCCAATAGTGTATTGTATCACAATCTAGTAGTTACATTTTGAAATTTGGTTCTAGGACATTTGGTTTGAGCGCAATCCTCAAACTTATTTTAAAAAAAGTTATTTAAGCCTTTTCACAGTGAGATCTACGCGATATGGCCGAGAAATGTAATTTTGATGTTAACTCCCAAACCGCTGCGCAGAAAACCAAACTTCACCCTATAGTGTATTGTATCACAATCTAGTAGTTACATGTGGAAATTTTGTTCTAGGACATTTGATTTGAGCGCAATCCTCAAACTTAGGTCAAAAAAGCCATTTAAGCCTTTTCACAGTGAGATCTACGCGATATGGCCGAGAAATGTAATTTTTATGTTAACTCCCAAACCGCTGCGCAGAAGTAAACCAAACTTCACCCAATAGTGTATTGTATCACAATCTAGTAGTTACATGTGGAAATTTGGTTCTAGGACATTTGATTTGAGCGCAATCCTCAAACTTAGGTCAAAAAAGCCATTTAAGCCTTTTCACAGTGAGATCTACGCGATATGGCCGAGAAATGTAATTTTGATGTTAACTCCCAAACCGCTGCGCAGAAGTCAACCAAACTTCACCCAATAGTGTATTGTATCACAATCTAGTAGTTACATTTGAAAATTTTGTTCTAGGACATTTGGTTTGAGCGCAATAATCAAACTTAATTAAAAAAGTCATTTAAGCCTTTTCACAGTGAGATCTATGCGATATGGCCGAGAAATGTAATTTTGATGTTAACTCCCAAACCGCTGCGCAGAAGTAAACCAAACTTCACCCAATAGTGTATTGTATCACAATCTAGTAGTTACATGTGGAAATTTGGTTCTAGGACATTTGATTTGAGCGCAATCCTCAAACTTAGTTAAAAAAAGTCATTTAAGCCTTTTCACAGTGAGATCTACGCGATATGGCCGAGAAATGTAATTTTGATGTTAATTCCCAAACCGCTGCGCAGAAGTCAACTAAACTTCACTCAATAGTGTATTGTATAACAATCTAGTAGTTACATTTGGAAATTTGGTTCTAGGACATTTGGTTTGAGTGCAATCCTCAAACTTAGTTAAAAAAAAGTCATTTAAGCCTTTTCACAGTGAGATCTACGCGATATGGCCGAGAAATGTAATTTTGATGTTAACTCCCAAACCGCTGCGCAGAAGTCAAACAAACTTCACCCAATAGTGTATTGTATCACAATCTAGTAGTTTCATGTGGAAATTTGGTTCTAGGACATTTGATTTGAGCGCAATCCTCAAACTTAGTTAAAAAAAAAGTCATTTAAGCCTTTTCACAGTGAGATCTACGCGATATGGCCGAGAAATGTAATTTTGATGTTAACTCCCAAACCGCTGCGCAGGAGTCAACTAAACTTCACCCAATAGTGTATTGTATCACAATCTAGTAGTTACATTTGGAAATTTGGTTCTAGGACATTTGGTTTGAGCGCAATCGTCACACTTAGTTAAAAAAAGTCATTTAAGCCTTTTCACAGTGAGATCTACGTAATATGGCCGAGAAATGTAATTTTGATGTTAACTCCCAAACCGCTGCGCAGAAGTCAACCAAACTTCACCCAGTAGTGTATTGTATAACAATCTAGTAGTTACATTTGGAAATTTGGTTCTAGGACATTTGGTTTGAGCGCAATCCTCACACTTAGTTAAAAAAAGTCATTTAAGCCTTTTCACAGTGAGATCTACGCGATATGGCCGAGAAATGTAATTTTGATGTTAACTCCCAAACCGCTGCGCAGAAGTCAACCAAACTTCACCAAATAGTCTATTGTTTCACAATCTAGTAGTTACATTTGGAAATTTGGTTTTGGACATTTGGTTTGAGCGTAATCCTCAAACTTAGTTAAAAAAAAGTCATTTAAGCCTTTTCACAGTGAGATCTACGCGATATGGCCGAGAAATGTAATTTTGATGTTAACTCCCAAACCGCTGCGCAGAAGTCAACCAAACTTCACATAATAGTGTATTGTATCACAATCTAGTAGTTACATTTGGAAATTTGGTTCTAGGACATTTGGTTTGAGCGCAATCCTCAAACTTAGTTAAAAAAGTCATTTAAGCCTTTTCACAGTGAGATCTACGCGATATGGCCGAGAAATGTAATTTTGATGTTAACTCCCAAACCGCTGCGCAGAAGTCAACTAAACTTCACCCAATAGTGTATTGTATCACAATCTAGTAGTTACATTTGGAAATTTGGTTCTAGGACATTTGGTTTGAGCGCAATCCTCAAACTTAGTTAAAAAAAAGTCATTTAAGCCTTTTCACAATGAGATCTACGCGATATGGCCGAGAAATGTAATTTTGATGTTAACTCCCAAACCGCTGCGCAGAAGTCAACCAAACTTCACCAAATAGTGTATTGTATCACAATCTAGTAGTTACATTTGGAAATTTAGTTCTAGGACATTTGGTTTGAGCGCAATCCTCACACTTAGTTAAAAAAAAGTCATTTAAGCCTTTTCACAGTGAGATCTACGCGATATGGCCGAGAAATGTAATTTTGATGTTAACTCCCAAACCGCTGCGCAGAAGTCAACCAAACTTCACCCAATAGTGTATTGTATAACAATCTAGTAGTTACATATGGAAATTTGGTTCTAGGACATTTGGTTTGAGCGCAATCCTCACACTTATTTAAAAAAAAGTCATTTAAGCCTTTTCACAGTGAGATCTACGCGATATGGCCGAGAAATGTAATTTTGATGTTAACTCCCAAACCGCTGCGCAGAAGTCAAACAAACTTCACCCAATAGTGTATTGTATCACAATCTAGTAGTTTCATGTGGAAATTTGGTTCTAGGACATTTGATTTGAGCGCAATCCTCAAACTTAGTTAAAAAAAGTCATTTAAGCCTTTTCACAGTGAGATCTACGCGATATGGCCGAGAAATGTAATTTTGATGTTAATTCCCAAACCGCTGCGCAGAAGTCAACTAAACTTCACTCAATAGTGTATTGTATAACAATCTAGTAGTTACATTTGGAAATTTGGTTCTAGGACATTTGGTTTGAGCGCAATCGTCACACTTAGTTAAAAAAAAGTCATTTAAGCCTTTTCACAGTGAGATCTACGTGATATGGCCGAGAAATGTAATTTTGATGTTAACTCCCAAACCGCTGCGCAGAAGTCAACCAAACTTCACCCAGTAGTGTATTGTATAACAATCTAGTAGTTACATTTGGAAATTTGGTTCTAGGACATTTGGTTTGAGTGCAATCCTCAAACTTAGTTAAAAAAAAAGTCATTTAAGCCTTTTCACAGTGAGATCTACGCGATATGGCCGAGAAATGTAATTTTGATGTTAACTCCCAAACCGCTGCGCAGAAGTCAAACAAACTTCACCCAATAGTGTATTGTATCACAATCTAGTAGTTTCATGTGGAAATTTGGTTCTAGGACATTTGATTTGAGCGCAATCCTCAAACTTAGTTAAAAAAAAAGTCATTTAAGCCTTTTCACAGTGAGATCTACGCGATATGGCCGAGAAATGTAATTTTGATGTTAACTCCCAAACCGCTGCGCAGGAGTCAACTAAACTTCACCCAATAGTGTATTGTATCACAATCTAGTAGTTACATTTGGAAATTTGTTTCTAGGACATTTGGTTTGAGCGCAATCGTCACACTTAGTTAAAAAAAAGTCATTTAAGCCTTTTCACAGTGAGATCTACGTGATATGGCCGAGAAATGTAATTTTGATGTTAACTCCCAAACCGCTGCGCAGAAGTCAACCAAACTTCACCCAGTAGTGTATTGTATAACAATCTAGTAGTTACATTTGGAAATTTGGTTCTAGGACATTTGGTTTGAGCGCAATCCTCACACTTAGTTAAAAAAAGTCATTTAAGCCTTTTCACAGTGAGATCTACGCGATATGGCCGAGAAATGTAATTTTGATGTTAACTCCCAAACCGCTGCGCAGAAGTCAACCAAACTTCACCAAATAGTGTATTGTATCACAATCTAGTAGTTACATTTGGAAATTTAGTTCTAGGACATTTGGTTTGAGCGCAATCCTCACACTTAGTTAAAAAAAAGTCATTTAAGCCTTTTCACAGTGAGATCTACGCGATATGGCCGAGAAATGTAATTTTGATGTTAACTCCCAAACTTCTGCGCAGAAGTCAACCAAACTTCACCCAATAGTGTATTGTATAACAATCTAGTAGTTACATATGGAAATTTGGTTCTAGGACATTTGGTTTGAGCGCAATCCTCACACTTATTTAAAAAAAGTCATTTAAGCCTTTTCACAGTGAGATCTACGCGATATGGCCGAGAAATGTAATTTTGATGATAAATCCCAAACCGCTGCGCAGAAGTCAACCAAACTTCACCCAATAGTGTATTTTATCACAATCTAGTAGTAACATTTAGAAATTTAGTTCTAGGACATTTGGTTTGAGCGCAATCTTCAAACTTAATTAAAAAAAGTCATTTAAGCCTTTTCACAGTGAGATCTACGCGATATGGCCGAGAAATGTAATTTTGATGTTTACTCCCAAACCGCTGCGCAGAAGTCAACTAAACTTCACCCAGTAGTGTATTGTATCACAATCTAGTAGTTACATTTGGAAATTTGGTTCTAGGACATTTGGTTTGAGCGCAATCCTCACACTTAGTTAAAAAAAGTCATTTAAGCCTTTTCACAGTGAGATCTACGCGATATGGCCGAGAAATGTAATTTTGATGTTAACTCCCAAACCGCTGCGCAGAAGTAAACCAAACTTCACCCAATAGTGTATTGTATCACAATCTAGTAGTTACATGTGGAAATTTGGTTCTAGGACATTTGGTTTGAGCGCAATCCTCAAACTTAGTTAAAAAAAGTCATTTAAGCCTTTTCACAGTGAGATCTACGCGATATGGCCGAGAAATGTAATTTTGATGTTAACTCCCAAACCGCTGCGCAGAAGTCAACCAAACTTCACCAAATAGTGTATTGTATCACAATCTAGTAGTTTCATGTGGAAATTTGGTTCTAGGACATTTGATTTGAGCGCAATCCTCAAACTTAGTTAAAAAAAGTCATTTAAGCCTTTTCACAGTGAGATCTACGCGATATGGCCGAGAAATGTCATTTTGATGTTAACTCCCAAACCGCTGCGCAGAAGTCAACCAAACTTCACCCAATAGTGTATTGTATAACAATCTAGTAGTTACATTTGAAAATTTTGTTCTAGGACATTTGGTTTGAGCGCAATAATCAAACTTAATTAAAAAAGTCATTTAAGCCTTTTCACAGTGAGATCTATGCGATATGGCCGAGAAATGTAATTTTGATGTTAACTCCCAAACCGCTGCGCAGAAGTAAACCAAACTTCACCCAATAGTGTATTGTATCACAATCTAGTAGTTACATGTGGAAATTTGGTTCTAGGACATTTGATTTGAGCGCAATCCTCAAACTTAGTTAAAAAAAGTCATTTAAGCCTTTTCACAGTGAGATCTACGCGATATGGCCGAGAAATGTAATTTTGATGTTAATTCCCAAACCGCTGCGCAGAAGTCAACTAAACTTCACTCAATAGTGTATTGTATAACAACCTAGTAGTTACATTTGGAAATTTGGTTCTAGGACATTTGGTTTGAGTGCAATCCTCAAACTTAGTTAAAAAAAAGTCATTTAAGCCTTTTCACAGTGAGATCTACGCGATATGGCCGAGAAATGTAATTTTGATGTTAACTCCCAAACCGCTGCGCAGAAGTCAAACAAACTTCATCCAATAGTGTATTGTATCACAAACTAGTAGTTTCATGTGGAAATTTGGTTCTAGGACATTTGATTTGAGCGCAATCCTCAAACTTAGTTAAAAAAAAGTCATTTAAGCCTTTTCACAGTGAGATCTACGCGATATGGCCGAGAAATGTAATTTTGATGTTAACTCCCAAACCGCTGCGCAGGAGTCAACTAAACTTCACCCAATAGTGTATTGTATCACAATCTAGTAGTTACATTTGGAAATTTGGTTCTAGGACATTTGGTTTGAGCGCAATCGTCACACTTAGTTAAAAAAAGTCATTTAAGCCTTTTCACAGTGAGATCTACGTGATATGGCCGAGAAATGTAATTTTGATGTTAACTCCCAAACCGCTGCGCAGAAGTCAACCAAACTTCACCCAGTAGTGTATTGTATAACAATCTAGTAGTTACATTTGGAAATTTGGTTCTAGGACATTTGGTTTGAGCGCAATCCTCACACTTAGTTAAAAAAAGTCATTTAAGCCTTTTCACAGTGAGATCTACGCGATATGGCCGAGAAATGTAATTTTGATGTTAACTCCCAAACCGCTGCGCAGAAGTCAACCAAACTTCACATAATAGTGTATTGTATCACAATCTAGTAGTTACATTTGGAAATTTGGTTCTAGGACATTTGGTTTGAGCGCAATCCTCAAACTTAGTTAAAAAAGTCATTTAAGCCTTTTCACAGTGAGATCTACGCGATATGGCCGAGAAATGTAATTTTGATGTTAACTCCCAAACCGCTGCGCAGAAGTCAACTAAACTTCACCTAATAGTGTATTGTATCACAATCTAGTAGTTACATTTGGAAATTTGGTTCTAGGACATTTGGTTTGAGTGCAATCCTCAAACTTAGTTAAAAAAAAAGTCATTTAAGCCTTTTCACAGTGAGATCTACGCGATATGGCCGAGAAATGTAATTTTGATGTTAACTCCCAAACCGCTGCGCAGAAGTCAACTAAACTTCACCCAATAGTGTATTGTATCACAATCTAGTAGTTACATTTTGAAATTTGGTTCTAGGACATTTGGTTTGAGCGCAATCCTCAAACTTATTTTAAAAAAAGTTATTTAAGCCTTTTCACAGTGAGATCTACGCGATATGGCCGAGAAATGTAATTTTGATGTTAACTCCCAAACCGCTGCGCAGAAAACCAAACTTCACCCAATAGTGTATTGTATCACAATCTAGTAGTTACATGTGGAAATTTGGTTCTAGGACATTTGATTTGAGCGCAATCCTCAAACTTAGGTCAAAAAAGCCATTTAAGCCTTTTCACAGTGAGATCTACGCGATATGGCCGAGAAATGTAATTTTGATGTTAATTCCCAAACCGCTGCGCAGAAGTCAACCAAACTTCACCCAATAGTGTATTGTATCACAATCTAGTAGTTACATGTGGAAATTTGGTTCTAGGACATTTGATTTGAGCGCAATCCTCAAACTTAGGTCAAAAAAGCCATTTAAGCCTTTTCACAGTGAGATCTACGCGATATGGCCGAGAAATGTAATTTTGATGTTAACTCCCAAACCGCTGCGCAGAAGTCAACCAAACTTCACCCAATAGTGTATTGTATCACAATCTAGTAGTTACATTTGAAAATTTTGTTCTAGGACATTTGGTTTGAGCGCAATAATCAAACTTAATTAAAAAAGTCATTTAAGCCTTTTCACAGTGAGATCTATGCGATATGGCCGAGAAATGTAATTTTGATGTTAACTCCCAAACCGCTGCGCAGAAGTAAACCAAACTTCACCCAATAGTGTATTGTATCACAATCTAGTAGTTACATGTGGAAATTTGGTTCTAGGACATTTGGTTTGAGCGCAATCCTCAAACTTAGTTAAAAAAAGTCATTTAAGCCTTTTCACAGTGAGATCTACGCGATATGGCCGAGAAATGTAATTTTGATGTTAACTCCCAAACCGCTGCGCAGAAGTCAACCAAACTTCACCAAATAGTCTATTGTTCACAATCTAGTAGTTACATTTGGAAATTTGGTTTTGGACATTTGGTTTGAGCGCAATCCTCAAACTTAGTTAAAAAAAGTCATTTAAAACTTTTCACAGTGAGATCTACGCGATATGGCCGAGAAATGTAATTTTGATGTTAATTCCCAAACCGCTGCGCAGAAGTCAACTAAACTTCACTCAATAGTGTATTGTATAACAATCTAGTAGTTACATTTGGAAATTTGGTTCTAGGACATTTGGTTTGAGTGCAATCCTCAAAATTAGTTAAAAAAAAGTCATTTAAGCCTTTTCACAGTGAGATCTACGCGATATGGCCGAGAAATGTAATTTTGATGTTAACTCCCAAACCGCTGCGCAGAAGTCAAACAAACTTCACCCAATAGTGTATTGTATCACAATCTAGTAGTTTCATGTGGAAATTTGGTTCTAGGACATTTGATTTGAGCGCAATCCTCAAACTTAGTTAAAAAAAAAGTCATTTAAGCCTTTTCACAGTGAGATCTACGCGATATGGCCGAGAAATGTAATTTTGATGATAAATCCCAAACCGCTGCGCAGAAGTCAACCAAACTTCACCCAATAGTGTATTTTATCACAATCTAGTAGTAACATTTAGAAATTTAGTTCTAGGACATTTGGTTTGAGCGCAATCTTCAAACTTAATTAAAAAAAGTCATTTAAGCCTTTTCACAGTGAGATCTACGCGATATGGCCGAGAAATGTAATTTTGATGTTTACTCCCAAACCGCTGCGCAGAAGTCAACTAAACTTCACCCAGTAGTGTATTGTATCACAATCTAGTAGTTACATTTGGAAATTTGGTTCTAGGACATTTGGTTTGAGCGCAATCCTCACACTTAGTTAAAAAAAGTCATTTAAGCCTTTTCACAGTGAGATCTACGCGATATGGCCGAGAAATGTAATTTTGATGTTAACTCCCAAACCGCTGTGCAGAAGTCAACCAAACTTCACTCAATAGTCTATTGTATCACAATCTAGTAGTTACATTTGGAAATTTGGTTCTAGGACATTTGGTTTGAGCGCAATCCTCACACTTAGTTAAAAAAAGTCATTTAAGCCTTTTCACAGTGAGATCTACGCGATATGGCCGAGAAATGTAATTTTGATGTTAACTCCCAAACCGCTGCGCAGAAGTCAACCAAACTTCACCCAATAGTGTATTGTATAACAATCTAGTAGTTACATTTGGAAATTTGGTTCTAGGACATTTGGTTTGAGCGCAATCCTCAAACTTAGTTAAAAAAAGTCATTTAAGCCTTTTCACAGTGAGATCTACGCGATATGGCCGAGAAATGTCATTTTGATGTTAACTCCCAAACCGCTGCGCAGAAGTCAACCAAACTTCACCCAATAGTGTATTGTATAACAATCTAGTAGTTACATTTGAAAATTTTGTTCTAGGACATTTGGTTTGAGCGCAATAATCAAACTTAATTAAAAAAGTCATTTAAGCCTTTTCACAGTGAGATCTATGCGATATGGCCGAGAAATGTAATTTTGATGTTAACTCCCAAACCGCTGCGCAGAAGTAAACCAAACTTCACCCAATAGTGTATTGTATCACAATCTAGTAGTTACATGTGGAAATTTGGTTCTAGGACATTTGATTTGAGCGCAATCCTCAAACTTAGTTAAAAAAAGTCATTTAAGCCTTTTCACAGTGAGATCTACGCGATATGGCCGAGAAATGTAATTTTGATGTTAATTCCCAAACCGCTGCGCAGAAGTCAACTAAACTTCACTCAATAGTGTATTGTATAACAACCTAGTAGTTACATTTGGAAATTTGGTTCTAGGACATTTGGTTTGAGTGCAATCCTCAAACTTAGTTAAAAAAAAGTCATTTAAGCCTTTTCACAGTGAGATCTACGCGATATGGCCGAGAAATGTAATTTTGATGTTAACTCCCAAACCGCTGCGCAGAAGTCAAACAAACTTCACCCAATAGTGTATTGTATCACAAACTAGTAGTTTCATGTGGAAATTTGGTTCTAGGACATTTGATTTGAGCGCAATCCTCAAACTTAGTTAAAAAAAAGTCATTTAAGCCTTTTCACAGTGAGATCTACGCGATATGGCCGAGAAATGTAATTTTGATGTTAACTCCCAAACCGCTGCGCAGGAGTCAACTAAACTTCACCCAATAGTGTATTGTATCAATATCTAGTAGTTACATTTGGAAATTTGGTTCTAGGACATTTGGTTTGAGCGCAATCGTCACACTTAGTTAAAAAAAGTCATTTAAGCCTTTTCACAGTGAGATCTACGTGATATGGCCGAGAAATGTAATTTTGATGTTAACTCCCAAACCGCTGCGCAGAAGTCAACCAAACTTCACCCAGTAGTGTATTGTATAACAATCTAGTAGTTACATTTGGAAATTTGGTTCTAGGACATTTGGTTTGAGCGCAATCCTCACACTTAGTTAAAAAAAGTCATTTAAGCCTTTTCACAGTGAGATCTACGCGATATGGCCGAGAAATGTAATTTTGATGTTAACTCCCAAACCGCTGCGCAGAAGTCAACCAAACTTCACATAATAGTGTATTGTATCACAATCTAGTAGTTACATTTGGAAATTTGGTTCTAGGACATTTGGTTTGAGCGCAATCCTCAAACTTAGTTAAAAAAGTCATTTAAGCCTTTTCACAGTGAGATCTACGCGATATGGCCGAGAAATGTAATTTTGATGTTAACTCCCAAACCGCTGCGCAGAAGTCAACTAAACTTCACCCAATAGTGTATTGTATCACAATCTAGTAGTTACATTTGGAAATTTGGTTCTAGGACATTTGGTTTGAGTGCAATCCTCAAACTTAGTTAAAAAAAAGTCATTTAAGCCTTTTCACAGTGAGATCTACGCGATATGGCCGAGAAATGTAATTTTGATGTTAACTCCCAAACCGCTGCGCAGAAGTCAACTAAACTTCACCCAATAGTGTATTGTATCACAATCTAGTAGTTACATTTTGAAATTTGGTTCTAGGACATTTGGTTTGAGCGCAATCCTCAAACTTAGTTAAAAAAAGTCATTTAAGCCTTTTCACAGTGAGATCTACGCGATATGGCCGAGAAATGTCATTTTGATGTTAACTCCCAAACCGCTGCGCAGAAGTCAACCAAACTTCACCCAATAGTGTATTGTATAACAATCTAGTAGTTACATTTGAAAATTTTGTTCTAGGACATTTGGTTTGAGCGCAATAATCAAACTTAATTAAAAAAGTCATTTAAGCCTTTTCACAGTGAGATCTATGCGATATGGCCGAGAAATGTAATTTTGATGTTAACTCCCAAACCGCTGCGCAGAAGTAAACCAAACTTCACCCAATAGTGTATTGTATCACAATCTAGTAGTTACATGTGGAAATTTGGTTCTAGGACATTTGATTTGAGCGCAATCCTCAAACTTAGTTAAAAAAAGTCATTTAAGCCTTTTCACAGTGAGATCTACGCGATATGGCCGAGAAATGTAATTTTGATGTTAATTCCCAAACCGCTGCGCAGAAGTCAACTAAACTTCACTCAATAGTGTATTGTATAACAACCTAGTAGTTACATTTGGAAATTTGGTTCTAGGACATTTGGTTTGAGTGCAATCCTCAAACTTAGTTAAAAAAAAGTCATTTAAGCCTTTTCACAGTGAGATCTACGCGATATGGCCGAGAAATGTAATTTTGATGTTAACTCCCAAACCGCTGCGCAGAAGTCAAACAAACTTCACCCAATAGTGTATTGTATCACAAACTAGTAGTTTCATGTGGAAATTTGGTTCTAGGACATTTGATTTGAGCGCAATCCTCAAACTTAGTTAAAAAAAAGTCATTTAAGCCTTTTCACAGTGAGATCTACGCGATATGGCCGAGAAATGTAATTTTGATGTTAACTCCCAAACCGCTGCGCAGGAGTCAACTAAACTTCACCCAATAGTGTATTGTATCACAATCTAGTAGTTACATTTGGAAATTTGGTTCTAGGACATTTGGTTTGAGCGCAATCGTCACACTTAGTTAAAAAAAGTCATTTAAGCCTTTTCACAGTGAGATCTACGCGATATGGCCGAGAAATGTAATTTTGATGTTAACTCCCAAACCGCTGCGCAGAAGTCAACCAAACTTCACCAAATAGTGTATTGTATCACAATCTAGTAGTTTCATGTGGAAATTTGGTTCTAGGACATTTGATTTGAGCGCAATCCTCAAACTTAGTTAAAAAAAGTCATTTAAGCCTTTTCACAGTGAGATCTACGCGATATGGCCGAGAAATGTCATTTTGATGTTAACTCCCAAACCGCTGCGCAGAAGTCAACCAAACTTCACCCAATAGTGTATTGTATAACAATCTATTAGTTACATTTGAAAATTTTGTTCTAGGACATTTGGTTTGAGCGCAATAATCAAACTTAATTAAAAAAGTCATTTAAGCCTTTTCACAGTGAGATCTATGCGATATGGCCGAGAAATGTAATTTTGATGTTAACTCCCAAACCGCTGCGCAGAAGTAAACCAAACTTCACCCAATAGTGTATTGTATCACAATCTAGTAGTTACATGTGGAAATTTGGTTCTAGGACATTTGATTTGAGCGCAATCCTCAAACTTAGTTAAAAAAAGTCATTTAAGCCTTTTCACAGTGAGATCTACGCGATATGGCCGAGAAATGTAATTTTGATGTTAATTCCCAAACCGCTGCGCAGAAGTCAACTAAACTTCACTCAATAGTGTATTGTATAACAACCTAGTAGTTACATTTGGAAATTTGGTTCTAGGACATTTGGTTTGAGTGCAATCCTCAAACTTAGTTAAAAAAAAGTCATTTAAGCCTTTTCACAGTGAGATCTACGCGATATGGCCGAGAAATGTAATTTTGATGTTAACTCCCAAACCGCTGCGCAGAAGTCAAACAAACTTCACCCAATAGTGTATTGTATCACAAGCTAGTAGTTTCATGTGGAAATTTGGTTCTAGGACATTTGATTTGAGCGCAATCCTCAAACTTAGTTAAAAAAAAGTCATTTAAGCCTTTTCACAGTGAGATCTACGCGATATGGCCGAGAAATGTAATTTTGATGTTAACTCCCAAACCGCTGCGCAGGAGTCAACTAAACTTCACCCAATAGTGTATTGTATCACAATCTAGTAGTTACATTTGGAAATTTGGTTCTAGGACATTTGGTTTGAGCGCAATCGTCACACTTAGTTAAAAAAAGTCATTTAAGCCTTTTCACAGTGAGATCTACGCGATATGGCCGAGAAATGTAATTTTGATGTTAACTCCCAAACCGCTGCGCAGAAGTCAACCAAACTTCACCCAGTAGTGTATTGTATAACAATCTAGTAGTTACATTTGGAAATTTGGTTCTAGGACATTTGGTTTGAGCGCAATCCTCACACTTAGTTAAAAAAAGTCATTTAAGCCTTTTCACAGTGAGATCTACGCGATATGGCCGAGAAATGTAATTTTGATGTTAACTCCCAAACCGCTGCGCAGAAGTCAACCAAACTTCACATAATAGTGTATTGTGTCACAATCTAGTAGTTACATTTGGAAATTTGGTTCTAGGACATTTGGTTTGAGCGCAATCCTCAAACTTAGTTAAAAAAGTCATTTAAGCCTTTTCACAGTGAGATCTACGCGATATGGCCGAGAAATGTAATTTTGATGTTAACTCCCAAACCGCTGCGCAGAAGTCAACTCAACTTCACCCAATAGTGTATTGTATCACAATCTAGTAGTTACATTTGGAAATTTGGTTCTAGGACATTTGGTTTGAGTGCAATCCTCAAACTTAGTTAAAAAAAAGTCATTTAAGCCTTTTCACAGTGAGATCTACGCGATATGGCCGAGAAATGTAATTTTGATGTTAACTCCCAAACCGCTGCGCAGAAGTCAACTAAACTTCACCCAATAGTGTATTGTATCACAATCTAGTAGTTACATTTTGAAATTTGGTTCTAGGACATTTGGTTTGAGCGCAATCCTCAAACTTATTTTAAAAAAAGTTATTTAAGCCTTTTCACAGTGAGATCTACGCGATATGGCCGAGAAATGTAATTTTGATGTTAACTCCCAAACCGCTGCGCAGAAAACCAAACTTCACCCAATAGTGTATTGTATCACAATCTAGTAGTTACATGTGGAAATTTGGTTCTAGGACATTTGATTTGAGCGCAATCCTCAAACTTAGGTCAAAAAAGCCATTTAAGCCTTTTCACAGTGAGATCTACGCGATATGGCCGAGAAATGTAATTTTGATGTTAACTCCCAAACCGCTGCGCAGAAGTCAACCAAACTTCACCCAATAGTGTATTGTATCACAATCTAGTAGTTACATGTGGAAATTTGGTTCTAGGACATTTGATTTGAGCGCAATCCTCAAACTTAGGTCAAAAAAGCCATTTAAGCCTTTTCACAGTGAGATCTACGCGATATGGCCGAGAAATGTAATTTTGATGTTAACTCCCAAACCGCTGCGCAGAAGTCAACCAAACTTCACCCAATAGTGTATTGTATCACAATCTAGTAGTTACATTTGAAAATTTTGTTCTAGGACATTTGGTTTGAGCGCAATAATCAAACTTAATTAAAAAAGTCATTTAAGCCTTTTCACAGTGAGATCTATGCGATATGGCCGAGAAATGTAATTTTGATGTTAACTCCCAAACCGCTGCGCAGAAGTAAACCAAACTTCACCCAATAGTGTATTGTATCACAATCTAGTAGTTACATGTGGAAATTTGGTTCTAGGACATTTGGTTTGAGCGCAATCCTCAAACTTAGTTAAAAAAAGTCATTTAAGCCTTTTCACAGTGAGATCTACGCGATATGGCCGAGAAATGTAATTTTGATGTTAACTCCCAAACCGCTGCGCAGAAGTCAACCAAACTTCACCAAATAGTCTATTGTTTCACAATCTAGTAGTTACATTTGGAAATTTGGTTTTGGACATTTGGTTTGAGCGCAATCCTCAAACTTAGTTAAAAAAAGTCATTTAAGCCTTTTCACAGTGAGATCTATGCGATATGGCCGAGAAATGTAATTTTGATGTTAACTCCCAAACCGCTGCGCAGAAGTAAACCAAACTTCACCCAATAGTGTATTGTATCACAATCTAGTAGTTACATGTGGAAATTTGGTTCTAGGACATTTGATTTGAGCGCAATCCTCAAACTTAGTTAAAAAAAGTCATTTAAGCCTTTTCACAGTGAGATCTACGCGATATGGCCGAGAAATGTAATTTTGATGTTAATTCCCAAACCGCTGCGCAGAGTCAACTAAACTTCACTCAATAGTGTATTGTATAACAACCTAGTAGTTACATTTGGAAATTTGGTTCTAGGACATTTGGTTTGAGTGCAATCCTCAAACTTAGTTAAAAAAAAGTCATTTAAGCCTTTTCACAGTGAGATCTACGCGATATGGCCGAGAAATGTAATTTTGATGTTAACTCCCAAACCGCTGCGCAGAAGTCAAACAAACTTCACCCAATAGTGTATTGTATCACAAACTAGTAGTTTCATGTGGAAATTTGGTTCTAGGACATTTGATTTGAGCGCAATCCTCAAACTTAGTTAAAAAAAAGTCATTTAAGCCTTTTCACAGTGAGATCTACGCGATATGGCCGAGAAATGTAATTTTGATGTTAACTCCCAAACCGCTGCGCAGGAGTCAACTAAACTTCACCCAATAGTGTATTGTATCACAATCTAGTAGTTACATTTGGAAATTTGGTTCTAGGACATTTGGTTTGAGCGCAATCGTCACACTTAGTTAAAAAAAGTCATTTAAGCCTTTTCACAGTGAGATCTACGTGATATGGCCGAGAAATGTAATTTTGATGTTAACTCCCAAACCGCTGCGCAGAAGTCAACCAAACTTCACCCAGTAGTGTATTGTATAACAATCTAGTAGTTACATTTGGAAATTTGGTTCTAGGACATTTGGTTTGAGCGCAATCCTCACACTTAGTTAAAAAAAGTCATTTAAGCCTTTTCACAGTGAGATCTACGCGATATGGCCGAGAAATGTAATTTTGATGTTAACTCCCAAACCGCTGCGCAGAAGTCAACCAAACTTCACATAATAGTGTATTGTGTCACAATCTAGTAGTTACATTTGGAAATTTGGTTCTAGGACATTTGGTTTGAGCGCAATCCTCAAACTTAGTTAAAAAAGTCATTTAAGCCTTTTCACAGTGAGATCTACGCGATATGGCCGAGAAATGTAATTTTGATGTTAACTCCCAAACCGCTGCGCAGAAGTCAACTAAACTTCACCCAATAGTGTATTGTATCACAATCTAGTAGTTACATTTGGAAATTTGGTTCTAGGACATTTGGTTTGAGTGCAATCCTCAAACTTAGTTAAAAAAAAGTCATTTAAGCCTTTTCACAGTGAGATCTACGCGATATGGCCGAGAAATGTAATTTTGATGTTAACTCCCAAACCGCTGCGCAGAAGTCAACTAAACTTCACCCAATAGTGTATTGTATCACAATCTAGTAGTTACATTTTGAAATTTGGTTCTAGGACATTTGGTTTGAGCGCAATCCTCAAACTTATTTTAAAAAAAGTTATTTAAGCCTTTTCACAGTGAGATCTACGCGATATGGCCGAGAAATGTAATTTTGATGTTAACTCCCAAACCGCTGCGCAGAAAACCAAACTTCACCCAATAGTGTATTGTATCACAATCTAGTAGTTACATGTGGAAATTTGGTTCTAGGACATTTGATTTGAGCGCAATCCTCAAACTTAGGTCAAAAAAGCCATTTAAGCCTTTTCACAGTGAGATCTACGCGATATGGCCGAGAAATGTAATTTTGATGTTAACTCCCAAACCGCTGCGCAGAAGTCAACCAAACTTCACCCAATAGTGTATTGTATCACAATCTAGTAGTTACATGTGGAAATTTGGTTCTAGGACATTTGATTTGAGCGCAATCCTCAAACTTAGGTCAAAAAAGCCATTTAAGCCTTTTCACAGTGAGATCTACGCGATATGGCCGAGAAATGTAATTTTGATGTTAACTCCCAAACCGCTGCGCAGAAGTCAACCAAACTTCACCCAATAGTGTATTGTATCACAATCTAGTAGTTACATTTGAAAATTTTGTTCTAGGACATTTGGTTTGAGCGCAATAATCAAACTTAATTAAAAAAGTCATTTAAGCCTTTTCACAGTGAGATCTATGCGATATGGCCGAGAAATGTAATTTTGATGTTAACTCCCAAACCGCTGCGCAGAAGTAAACCAAACTTCACCCAATAGTGTATTGTATCACAATCTAGTAGTTACATGTGGAAATTTGGTTCTAGGACATTTGGTTTGAGCGCAATCCTCAAACTTAGTTAAAAAAAGTCATTTAAGCCTTTTCACAGTGAGATCTACGCGATATGGCCGAGAAATGTAATTTTGATGTTAACTCCCAAACCGCTGCGCAGAAGTCAACCAAACTTCACCAAATAGTCTATTGTTTCACAATCTAGTAGTTACATTTGGAAATTTGGTTTTGGACATTTGGTTTGAGCGCAATCCTCAAACTTAGTTAAAAAAAGTCATTTAAGCCTTTTCACAGTGAGATCTACGCGATATGGCCGAGAAATGTAATTTTGATGTTAATTCCCAAACCGCTGCGCAGAAGTCAACTAAACTTCACTCAATAGTGTATTGTATAACAATCTAGTAGTTACATTTGGAAATTTGGTTCTAGGACATTTGGTTTGAGTGCAATCCTCAAAATTAGTTAAAAAAAAGTCATTTAAGCCTTTTCACAGTGAGATCTACGCGATATGGCCGAGAAATGTAATTTTGATGTTAACTCCCAAACCGCTGCGCAGAAGTCAAACAAACTTCACCCAATAGTGTATTGTATCACAATCTAGTAGTTTCATGTGGAAATTTGGTTCTAGGACATTTGATTTGAGCGCAATCCTCAAACTTAGTTAAAAAAAAAGTCATTTAAGCCTTTTCACAGTGAGATCTACGCGATATGGCCGAGAAATGTAATTTTGATGATAAATCCCAAACCGCTGCGCAGAAGTCAACCAAACTTCACCCAATAGTGTATTTTATCACAATCTAGTAGTAACATTTAGAAATTTAGTTCTAGGACATTTGGTTTGAGCGCAATCTTCAAACTTAATTAAAAAAAGTCATTTAAGCCTTTTCACAGTGAGATCTACGCGATATGGCCGAGAAATGTAATTTTGATGTTTACTCCCAAACCGCTGCGCAGAAGTCAACTAAACTTCACCCAGTAGTGTATTGTATCACAATCTAGTAGTTACATTTGGAAATTTGGTTCTAGGACATTTGGTTTTAGCGCAATCCTCACACTTAGTTAAAAAAAGTCATTTAAGCCTTTTCACAGTGAGATCTACGCGATATGGCCGAGAAATGTAATTTTGATGTTAACTCCCAAACCGCTGCGCAGGAGTCAACTAAACTTCACCCAATAGTGTATTGTATCACAATCTAGTAGTTACATGTGGAAATTTGGTTCTAGGACATTTGATTTGAGCGCAATCCTCAAACTTAGGTCAAAAAAGCCATTTAAGCCTTTTCACAGTGAGATCTACGCGATATGGCCGAGAAATGTAATTTTGATGTTAACTCCCAAACCGCTGCGCAGAAGTCAACCAAACTTCACCCAATAGTGTATTGTATCACAATCTAGTAGTTACATTTGAAAATTTTGTTCTAGGACATTTGGTTTGAGCGCAATAATCAAACTTAATTAAAAAAGTCATTTAAGCCTTTTCACAGTGAGATCTATGCGATATGGCCGAGAAATGTAATTTTGATGTTAACTCCCAAACCGCTGCGCAGAAGTAAACCAAACTTCACCCAATAGTGTATTGTATCACAATCTAGTAGTTACATGTGGAAATTTGGTTCTAGGACATTTGGTTTGAGCGCAATCCTCAAACTTAGTTAAAAAAAGTCATTTAAGCCTTTTCACAGTGAGATCTACGCGATATGGCCGAGAAATGTAATTTTGATGTTAACTCCCAAACCGCTGCGCAGAAGTCAACCAAACTTCACCAAATAGTCTATTGTTTCACAATCTAGTAGTTACATTTGGAAATTTGGTTTTGGACATTTGGTTTGAGCGCAATCCTCAAACTTAGTTAAAAAAAGTCATTTAAGCCTTTTCACAGTGAGATCTACGCGATATGGCCGAGAAATGTAATTTTGATGTTAATTCCCAAACCGCTGCGCAGAAGTCAACTAAACTTCACTCAATAGTGTATTGTATAACAATCTAGTAGTTACATTTGGAAATTTGGTTCTAGGACATTTGGTTTGAGTGCAATCCTCAAAATTAGTTAAAAAAAAGTCATTTAAGCCTTTTCACAGTGAGATCTACGCGATATGGCCGAGAAATGTAATTTTGATGTTAACTCCCAAACCGCTGCGCAGAAGTCAAACAAACTTCACCCAATAGTGTATTGTATCACAATCTAGTAGTTTCATTTGGAAATTTGGTTCTAGGACATTTGATTTGAGCGCAATCCTCAAACTTAGTTAAAAAAAAAGTCATTTAAGCCTTTTCACAGTGAGATCTACGCGATATGGCCGAGAAATGTAATTTTGATGATAAATCCCAAACCGCTGCGCAGAAGTCAACCAAACTTCACCCAATAGTGTATTTTATCACAATCTAGTAGTAACATTTAGAAATTTAGTTCTAGGACATTTGGTTTGAGCGCAATCTTCAAACTTAATTAAAAAAAGTCATTTAAGCCTTTTCACAGTGAGATCTACGCGATATGGCCGAGAAATGTAATTTTGATGTTTACTCCCAAACCGCTGCGCAGAAGTCAACTAAACTTCACCCAGTAGTGTATTGTATCACAATCTAGTAGTTACATTTGGAAATTTGGTTCTAGGACATTTGGTTTGAGCGCAATCCTCACACTTAGTTAAAAAAAGTCATTTAAGCCTTTTCACAGTGAGATCTACGCGATATGGCCGAGAAATGTAATTTTGATGTTAACTCCCAAACCGCTGTGCAGAAGTCAACCAAACTTCACTCAATAGTCTATTGTATCACAATCTAGTAGTTACATTTGGAAATTTGGTTCTAGGACATTTGGTTTGAGCGCAATCCTCACACTTAGTTAAAAAAAGTCATTTAAGCCTTTTCACAGTGAGATCTACGCGATATGGCCGAGAAATGTAATTTTGATGTTAACTCCCAAACCGCTGCGCAGAAGTCAACCAAACTTCACCCAATAGTGTATTGTATAACAATCTAGTAGTTACATTTGGAAATTTGGTTCTAGGACATTTGGTTTGAGCGCAATCCTCAAACTTAGTTAAAAAAAGTCATTTAAGCCTTTTCACAGTGAGATCTACGCGATATGGCCGAGTAATGTCATTTTGATGTTAACTCCCAAACCGCTGCACAGAAGTCAACCAAACTTCACCCAATAGTGTATTGTATAACAATCTAGTAGTTACATTTGAAAATTTTGTTCTAGGACATTTGGTTTGAGCGCAATAATCAAACTTAATTAAAAAAGTCATTTAAGCCTTTTCACAGTGAGATCTATGCGATATGGCCGAGAAATGTAATTTTGATGTTAACTCCCAAACCGCTGCGCAGAAGTAAACCAAACTTCACCCAATAGTGTATTGTATCACAATCTAGTAGTTACATGTGGAAATTTGGTTCTAGGACATTTGATTTGAGCGCAATCCTCAAACTTAGTTAAAAAAAGTCATTTAAGCCTTTTCACAGTGAGATCTACGCGATATGGCCGAGAAATGTAATTTTGATGTTAATTCCCAAACCGCTGCGCAGAAGTCAACTAAACTTCACTCAATAGTGTATTGTATAACAACCTAGTAGTTACATTTGGAAATTTGGTTCTAGGACATTTGGTTTGAGTGCAATCCTCAAACTTAGTTAAAAAAAAGTCATTTAAGCCTTTTCACAGTGAGATCTACGCGATATGGCCGAGAAATGTAATTTTGATGTTAACTCCCAAACCGCTGCGCAGAAGTCAAACAAACTTCACCCAATAGTGTATTGTATCACAAACTAGTAGTTTCATGTGGAAATTTGGTTCTAGGACATTTGATTTGAGCGCAATCCTCAAACTTAGTTAAAAAAAAGTCATTTAAGCCTTTTCACAGTGAGATCTACGCGATATGGCCGAGAAATGTAATTTTGATGTTAACTCCCAAACCGCTGCGCAGGAGTCAACTAAACTTCACCCAATAGTGTATTGTATCACAATCTAGTAGTTACATTTGGAAATTTGGTTCTAGGACATTTGGTTTGAGCGCAATCGTCACACTTAGTTAAAAAAAGTCATTTAAGCCTTTTCACAGTGAGATCTACGTGATATGGCCGAGAAATGTAATTTTGATGTTAACTCCCAAACCGCTGCGCAGAAGTCAACCAAATTTCACCCAGTAGTGTATTGTATAACAATCTAGTAGTTACATTTGGAAATTTGGTTCTAGGACATTTGGTTTGAGCGCAATCCTCACACTTAGTTAAAAAAAGTCATTTAAGCCTTTTCACAGTGAGATCTACGCGATATGGCCGAGAAATGTAATTTTGATGTTAACTCCCAAACCGCTGCGCAGAAGTCAACCAAACTTCACATAATAGTGTATTGTATCACAATCTAGTAGTTACATTTGGAAATTTGGTTCTAGGACATTTGGTTTGAGCGCAATCCTCAAACTTAGTTAAAAAAGTCATTTAAGCCTTTTCACAGTGAGATCTACGCGATATGGCCGAGAAATGTAATTTTGATGTTAACTCCCAAACCGCTGCGCAGAAGTCAACTAAACTTCACCCAATAGTGTATTGTATCACAATCTAGTAGTTACATTTGGAAATTTGGTTCTAGGACATTTGGTTTGAGTGCAATCCTCAAACTTAGTTAAAAAAAAGTCATTTAAGCCTTTTCACAGTGAGATCTACGCGATATGGCCGAGAAATGTAATTTTGATGTTAACTCCCAAACCGCTGCGCAGAAGTCAACTAAACTTCACGCAATAGTGTATTGTATCACAATCTAGTAGTTACATTTTGAAATTTGGTTCTAGGACATTTGGTTTGAGCGCAATCCTCAAACTTATTTTAAAAAAAGTTATTTAAGCCTTTTCACAGTGAGATCTACGCGATATGGCCGAGAAATGTAATTTTGATGTTAACTCCCAAACCGCTGCGCAGAAAACCAAACTTCACCCAATAGTGTATTGTATCACAATCTAGTAGTTACATGTGGAAATTTGGTTCTAGGACATTTGATTTGAGCGCAATCCTCAAACTTAGGTCAAAAAAGCCATTTAAGCCTTTTCACAGTGAGATCTACGCGATATGGCCGAGAAATGTAATTTTGATGTTAACTCCCAAACCGCTGCGCAGAAGTCAACCAAACTTCACCCAATAGTGTATTGTATCACAATCTAGTAGTTACATGTGGAAATTTGGTTCTAGGACATTTGATTTGAGCGCAATCCTCAAACTTAGGTCAAAAAAGCCATTTAAGCCTTTTCACAGTGAGATCTACGCGATATGGCCGAGAAATGTAATTTTGATGTTAACTCCCAAACCGCTGCGCAGAAGTCAACCAAACTTCACCCAATAGTGTATTGTATCACAATCTAGTAGTTACATTTGAAAATTTTGTTCTAGGACATTTGGTTTGAGCGCAATAATCAAACTTAATTAAAAAAGTCATTTAAGCCTTTTCACAGTGAGATCTATGCGATATGGCCGAGAAATGTAATTTTGATGTTAACTCCCAAACCGCTGCGCAGAAGTAAACCAAACTTCACCCAATAGTGTATTGTATCACAATCTAGTAGTTACATGTGGAAATTTGGTTCTAGGACATTTGGTTTGAGCGCAATCCTCAAACTTAGTTAAAAAAAGTCATTTAAGCCTTTTCACAGTGAGATCTACGCGATATGGCCGAGAAATGTAATTTTGATGTTAACTCCCAAACCGCTGCGCAGAAGTCAAACAAACTTCACCCAATAGTGTATTGTATCACAATCTAGTAGTTTCATGTGGAAATTTGGTTCTAGGACATTTGATTTGAGCGCAATCCTCAAACTTAGTTAAAAAAAAAGTCATTTAAGCCTTTTCACAGTGAGATCTACGCGATATGGCCGAGAAATGTAATTTTGATGATAAATCCCAAACCGCTGCGCAGAAGTCAACCAAACTTCACCCAATAGTGTATTTTATCACAATCTAGTAGTAACATTTAGAAATTTAGTTCTAGGACATTTGGTTTGAGCGCAATCTTCAAACTTAATTAAAAAAAGTCATTTAAGCCTTTTCACAGTGAGATCTACGCGATATGGCCGAGAAATGTAATTTTGATGTTTACTCCCAAACCGCTGCGCAGAAGTCAACTAAACTTCACCCAGTAGTGTATTGTATCACAATCTAGTAGTTACATTTGGAAATTTGGTTCTAGGACATTTGGTTTGAGCGCAATCCTCACACTTAGTTAAAAAAAGTCATTTAAGCCTTTTCACAGTGAGATCTACGCGATATGGCCGAGAAATGTAATTTTGATGTTAACTCCCAAACCGCTGTGCAGAAGTCAACCAAACTTCACTCAATAGTCTATTGTATCACAATCTAGTAGTTACATTTGGAAATTTGGTTCTAGGACATTTGGTTTGAGCGCAATCCTCACACTTAGTTAAAAAAAGTCATTTAAGCCTTTTCACAGTGAGATCTACGCGATATGGCCGAGAAATGTAATTTTGATGTTAACTCCCAAACCGCTGCGCAGAAGTCAACCAAACTTCACCCAATAGTGTATTGTATAACAATCTAGTAGTTACATTTGGAAATTTGGTTCTAGGACATTTGGTTTGAGCGCAATCCTCAAACTTAGTTAAAAAAAGTCATTTAAGCCTTTTCACAGTGAGATCTACGCGATATGGCCGAGAAATGTCATTTTGATGTTAACTCCCAAACCGCTGCGCAGAAGTCAACCAAACTTCACCCAATAGTGTATTGTATAACAATCTAGTAGTTACATTTGAAAATTTTGTTCTAGGACATTTGGTTTGAGCGCAATAATCAAACTTAATTAAAAAAGTCATTTAAGCCTTTTCACAGTGAGATCTATGCGATATGGCCGAGAAATGTAATTTTGATGTTAACTCCCAAACCGCTGCGCAGAAGTAAACCAAACTTCACCCAATAGTGTATTGTATCACAATCTAGTAGTTACATGTGGAAATTTGGTTCTAGGACATTTGATTTGAGCGCAATCCTCAAACTTAGTTAAAAAAAAGTAATTTAAGCCTTTTCACAGTGAGATCTACGCGATATGGCCGAGAAATGTAATTTTGATGTTAATTCCCAAACCGCTGCGCAGAAGTCAACTAAACTTCACTCAATAGTGTATTGTATAACAACCTAGTAGTTACATTTGGAAATTTGGTTCTAGGACATTTGGTTTGAGTGCAATCCTCAAACTTAGTTAAAAAAAAGTCATTTAAGCCTTTTCACAGTGAGATCTACGCGATATGGCCGAGAAATGTAATTTTGATGTTAACTCCCAAACCGCTGCGCAGAAGTCAAACAAACTTCACCCAATAGTGTATTGTATCACAAACTAGTAGTTTCATGTGGAAATTTGGTTCTAGGACATTTGATTTGAGCGCAATCCTCAAACTTAGTTAAAAAAAAGTCATTTAAGCCTTTTCACAGTGAGATCTACGCGATATGGCCGAGAAATGTAATTTTGATGTTAACTCCCAAACCGCTGCGCAGGAGTCAACTAAACTTCACCCAATAGTGTATTGTATCACAATCTAGTAGTTACATTTGGAAATTTGGTTCTAGGACATTTGGTTTGAGCGCAATCGTCACACTTAGTTAAAAAAAGTCATTTAAGCCTTTTCACAGTGAGATCTACGTGATATGGCCGAGAAATGTAATTTTGATGTTAACTCCCAAACCGCTGCGCAGAAGTCAACCAAATTTCACCCAGTAGTGTATTGTATAACAATCTAGTAGTTACATTTGGAAATTTGGTTCTAGGACATTTGGTTTGAGCGCAATCCTCACACTTAGTTAAAAAAAGTCATTTAAGCCTTTTCACAGTGAGATCTACGCGATATGGCCGAGAAATGTAATTTTGATGTTAACTCCCAAACCGCTGCGCAGAAGTCAACCAAACTTCACATAATAGTGTATTGTATCACAATCTAGTAGTTACATTTGGAAATTTGGTTCTAGGACATTTGGTTTGAGCGCAATCCTCAAACTTAGTTAAAAAAGTCATTTAAGCCTTTTCACAGTGAGATCTACGCGATATGGCCGAGAAATGTAATTTTGATGTTAACTCCCAAACCGCTGCGCAGAAGTCAACTAAACTTCACCCAATAGTGTATTGTATCACAATCTAGTAGTTACATTTGGAAATTTGGTTCTAGGACATTTGGTTTGAGTGCAATCCTCAAACTTAGTTAAAAAAAAGTCATTTAAGCCTTTTCACAGTGAGATCTACGCGATATGGCCGAGAAATGTAATTTTGATGTTAACTCCCAAACCGCTGCGCAGAAGTCAACTAAACTTCACCCAATAGTGTATTGTATCACAATCTAGTAGTTACATTTTGAAATTTGGTTCTAGGACATTTGGTTTGAGCGCAATCCTCAAACTTATTTTAAAAAAAGTTATTTAAGCCTTTTCACAGTGAGATCTACGCGATATGGCCGAGAAATGTAATTTTGATGTTAACTCCCAAACCGCTGCGCAGAAAACCAAACTTCACCCAATAGTGTATTGTATCACAATCTAGTAGTTACATGTGGAAATTTGGTTCTAGGACATTTGATTTGAGCGCAATCCTCAAACTTAGGTCAAAAAAGCCATTTAAGCCTTTTCACAGTGAGATCTACGCGATATGGCCGAGAAATGTAATTTTGATGTTAACTCCCAAACCGCTGCGCAGAAGTCAACCAAACTTCACCCAATAGTGTATTGTATCACAATCTAGTAGTTACATGTGGAAATTTGGTTCTAGGACATTTGATTTGAGCGCAATCCTCAAACTTAGGTCAAAAAAGCCATTTAAGCCTTTTCACAGTGAGATCTACGCGATATGGCCGAGAAATGTAATTTTGATGTTAACTCCCAAACCGCTGCGCAGAAGTCAACCAAACTTCACCCAATAGTGTATTGTATCACAATCTAGTAGTTACATTTGAAAATTTTGTTCTAGGACATTTGGTTTGAGCGCAATAATCAAACTTAATTAAAAAAGTCATTTAAGCCTTTTCACAGTGAGATCTATGCGATATGGCCGAGAAATGTAATTTTGATGTTAACTCCCAAACCGCTGCGCAGAAGTAAACCAAACTTCACCCAATAGTGTATTGTATCACAATCTAGTAGTTACATGTGGAAATTTGGTTCTAGGACATTTGGTTTGAGCGCAATCCTCAAACTTAGTTAAAAAAAGTCATTTAAGCCTTTTCACAGTGAGATCTACGCGATATGGCCGAGAAATGTAATTTTGATGTTAACTCCCAAACCGCTGCGCAGAAGTCAACCAAACTTCAACAAATAGTGTATTGTATCACAATCTAGTAGTTTCATGTGGAAATTTGGTTCTAGGACATTTGATTTGAGCGCAATCCTCAAACTTAGTTAAAAAAAGTCATTTAAGCCTTTTCACAGTGAGATCTACGCGATATGGCCGAGAAATGTCATTTTGATGTTAACTCCCAAACCGCTGCGCAGAAGTCAACCAAACTTCACCCAATAGTGTATTGTATAACAATCTAGTAGTTACATTTGAAAATTTTGTTCTAGGACATTTGGTTTGAGCGCAATAATCAAACTTAATTAAAAAAGTCATTTAAGCCTTTTCACAGTGAGATCTATGCGATATGGCCGAGAAATGTAATTTTGATGTTAACTCCCAAACCGCTGCGCAGAAGTAAACCAAACTTCACCCAATAGTGTATTGTATCACAATCTAGTAGTTACATGTGGAAATTTGGTTCTAGGACATTTGATTTGAGCGCAATCCTCAAACTTAGTTAAAAAAAGTCATTTAAGCCTTTTCACAGTGAGATCTACGCGATATGGCCGAGAAATGTAATTTTGATGTTAATTCCCAAACCGCTGCGCAGAAGTCAACTAAACTTCACTCAATAGTGTATTGTATAACAACCTAGTAGTTACATTTGGAAATTTGGTTCTAGGACATTTGGTTTGAGTGCAATCCTCAAACTTAGTTAAAAAAAAGTCATTTAAGCCTTTTCACAGTGAGATCTACGCGATATGGCCGAGAAATGTAATTTTGATGTTAACTCCCAAACCGCTGCGCAGAAGTCAAACAAACTTCACCCAATAGTGTATTGTATCACAAACTAGTAGTTTCATGTGGAAATTTGGTTCTAGGACATTTGATTTGAGCGCAATCCTCAAACTTAGTTAAAAAAAAGTCATTTAAGCCTTTTCACAGTGAGATCTACGCGATATGGCCGAGAAATGTAATTTTGATGTTAACTCCCAAACCGCTGCGCAGGAGTCAACTAAACTTCACCCAATAGTGTATTGTATCACAATCTAGTAGTTACATTTGGAAATTTGGTTCTAGGACATTTGGTTTGAGCGCAATCGTCACACTTAGTTAAAAAAAGTCATTTAAGCCTTTTCACAGTGAGATCTACGCGATATGGCCGAGAAATGTAATTTTGATGTTAACTCCCAAACCGCTGCGCAGAAGTCAACCAAACTTCACCAAATAGTGTATTGTATCACAATCTAGTAGTTTCATGTGGAAATTTGGTTCTAGGACATTTGATTTGAGCGCAATCCTCAAACTTAGTTAAAAAAAGTCATTTAAGCCTTTTCACAGTGAGATCTACGCGATATGGCCGAGAAATGTCATTTTGATGTTAACTCCCAAACCGCTGCGCAGAAGTCAACCAAACTTCACCCAATAGTGTATTGTATAACAATCTAGTAGTTACATTTGAAAATTTTGTTCTAGGACATTTGGTTTGAGCGCAATAATCAAACTTAATTAAAAAAGTCATTTAAGCCTTTTCACAGTGAGATCTATGCGATATGGCCGAGAAATGTAATTTTGATGTTAACTCCCAAACCGCTGCGCAGAAGTAAACCAAACTTCACCCAATAGTGTATTGTATCACAATCTAGTAGTTACATGTGGAAATTTGGTTCTAGGACATTTGATTTGAGCGCAATCCTCAAACTTAGTTAAAAAAAGTCATTTAAGCCTTTTCACAGTGAGATCTACGCGATATGGCCGAGAAATGTAATTTTGATGTTAATTCCCAAACCGCTGCGCAGAAGTCAACTAAACTTCACTCAATAGTGTATTGTATAACAACCTAGTAGTTACATTTGGAAATTTGGTTCTAGGACATTTGGTTTGAGTGCAATCCTCAAACTTAGTTAAAAAAAAGTCATTTAAGCCTTTTCACAGTGAGATCTACGCGATATGGCCGAGAAATGTAATTTTGATGTTAACTCCCAAACCGCTGCGCAGAAGTCAAACAAACTTCACCCAATAGTGTATTGTATCACAAACTAGTAGTTTCATGTGGAAATTTGGTTCTAGGACATTTGATTTGAGCGCAATCCTCAAACTTAGTTAAAAAAAAGTCATTTAAGCCTTTTCACAGTGAGATCTACGCGATATGGCCGAGAAATGTAATTTTGATGTTAACTCCCAAACCGCTGCGCAGGAGTCAACTAAACTTCACCCAATAGTGTATTGTATCACAATCTAGTAGTTACATTTGGAAATTTGGTTCTAGGACATTTGGTTTGAGCGCAATCGTCACACTTAGTTAAAAAAAGTCATTTAAGCCTTTTCACAGTGAGATCTACGTGATATGGCCGAGAAATGTAATTTTGATGTTAACTCCCAAACCGCTGCGCAGAAGTCAACCAAACTTCACCCAGTAGTGTATTGTATAACAATCTAGTAGTTACATTTGGAAATTTGGTTCTAGGACATTTGGTTTGAGCGCAATCCTCACACTTAGTTAAAAAAAGTCATTTAAGCCTTTTCACAGTGAGATCTACGCGATATGGCCGAGAAATGTAATTTTGATGTTAACTCCCAAACCGCTGCGCAGAAGTCAACCAAACTTCACATAATAGTGTATTGTGTCACAATCTAGTAGTTACATTTGGAAATTTGGTTCTAGGACATTTGGTTTGAGCGCAATCCTCAAACTTAGTTAAAAAAGTCATTTAAGCCTTTTCACAGTGAGATCTACGCGATATGGCCGAGAAATGTAATTTTGATGTTAACTCCCAAACCGCTGCGCAGAAGTCAACTAAACTTCACCCAATAGTGTATTGTATCACAATCTAGTAGTTACATTTGGAAATTTGGTTCTAGGACATTTGGTTTGAGTGCAATCCTCAAACTTAGTTAAAAAAAAGTCATTTAAGCCTTTTCACAGTGAGATCTACGCGATATGGCCGAGAAATGTAATTTTGATGTTAACTCCCAAACCGCTGCGCAGAAGTCAACTAAACTTCACCCAATAGTGTATTGTATCACAATCTAGTAGTTACATTTTGAAATTTGGTTCTAGGACATTTGGTTTGAGCGCAATCCTCAAACTTATTTTAAAAAAAGTTATTTAAGCCTTTTCACAGTGAGATCTACGCGATATGGCCGAGAAATGTAATTTTGATGTTAACTCCCAAACCGCTGCGCAGAAAACCAAACTTCACCCAATAGTGTATTGTATCACAATCTAGTAGTTACATGTGGAAATTTGGTTCTAGGACATTTGATTTGAGCGCAATCCTCAAACTTAGGTCAAAAAAGCCATTTAAGCCTTTTCACAGTGAGATCTACGCGATATGGCCGAGAAATGTAATTTTGATGTTAACTCCCAAACCGCTGCGCAGAAGTCAACCAAACTTCACCCAATAGTGTATTGTATCACAATCTAGTAGTTACATGTGGAAATTTGGTTCTAGGACATTTGATTTGAGCGCAATCCTCAAACTTAGGTCAAAAAAGCCATTTAAGCCTTTTCACAGTGAGATCTACGCGATATGGCCGAGAAATGTAATTTTGATGTTAACTCCCAAACCGCTGCGCAGAAGTCAACCAAACTTCACCCAATAGTGTATTGTATCACAATCTAGTAGTTACATTTGAAAATTTTGTTCTAGGACATTTGGTTTGAGCGCAATAATCAAACTTAATTAAAAAAGTCATTTAAGCCTTTTCACAGTGAGATCTATGCGATATGGCCGAGAAATGTAATTTTGATGTTAACTCCCAAACCGCTGCGCAGAAGTAAACCAAACTTCACCCAATAGTGTATTGTATCACAATCTAGTAGTTACATGTGGAAATTTGGTTCTAGGACATTTGGTTTGAGCGCAATCCTCAAACTTAGTTAAAAAAAGTCATTTAAGCCTTTTCACAGTGAGATCTACGCGATATGGCCGAGAAATGTAATTTTGATGTTAACTCCCAAACCGCTGCGCAGAAGTCAACCAAACTTCACATAATAGTGTATTGTGTCACAATCTAGTAGTTACATTTGGAAATTTGGTTCTAGGACATTTGGTTTGAGCGCAATCCTCAAACTTAGTTAAAAAAGTCATTTAAGCCTTTTCACAGTGAGATCTACGCGATATGGCCGAGAAATGTAATTTTGATGTTAACTCCCAAACCGCTGCGCAGAAGTCAACTAAACTTCACCCAATAGTGTATTGTATCACAATCTAGTAGTTACATTTGGAAATTTGGTTCTAGGACATTTGGTTTGAGTGCAATCCTCAAACTTAGTTAAAAAAAAGTCATTTAAGCCTTTTCACAGTGAGATCTACGCGATATGGCCGAGAAATGTAATTTTGATGTTAACTCCCAAACCGCTGCGCAGAAGTCAACTAAACTTCACCCAATAGTGTATTGTATCACAATCTAGTAGTTACATTTTGAAATTTGGTTCTAGGACATTTGGTTTGAGCGCAATCCTCAAACTTATTTTAAAAAAAGTTATTTAAGCCTTTTCACAGTGAGATCTACGCGATATGGCCGAGAAATGTAATTTTGATGTTAACTCCCAAACCGCTGCGCAGAAAACCAAACTTCACCCAATAGTGTATTGTATCACAATCTAGTAGTTACATGTGGAAATTTGGTTCTAGGACATTTGATTTGAGCGCAATCCTCAAACTTAGGTCAAAAAAGCCATTTAAGCCTTTTCACAGTGAGATCTACGCGATATGGCCGAGAAATGTAATTTTGATGTTAACTCCCAAACCGCTGCGCAGAAGTCAACCAAACTTCACCCAATAGTGTATTGTATCACAATCTAGTAGTTACATGTGGAAATTTGGTTCTAGGACATTTGATTTGAGCGCAATCCTCAAACTTAGGTCAAAAAAGCCATTTAAGCCTTTTCACAGTGAGATCTACGCGATATGGCCGAGAAATGTAATTTTGATGTTAACTCCCAAACCGCTGCGCAGAAGTCAACCAAACTTCACCCAATAGTGTATTGTATCACAATCTAGTAGTTACATTTGAAAATTTTGTTCTAGGACATTTGGTTTGAGCGCAATAATCAAACTTAATTAAAAAAGTCATTTAAGCCTTTTCACAGTGAGATCTATGCGATATGGCCGAGAAATGTAATTTTGATGTTAACTCCCAAACCGCTGCGCAGAAGTAAACCAAACTTCACCCAATAGTGTATTGTATCACAATCTAGTAGTTACATGTGGAAATTTGGTTCTAGGACATTTGGTTTGAGCGCAATCCTCAAACTTAGTTAAAAAAAGTCATTTAAGCCTTTTCACAGTGAGATCTACGCGATATGGCCGAGAAATGTAATTTTGATGTTAACTCCCAAACCGCTGCGCAGAAGTCAACCAAACTTCACCAAATAGTCTATTGTTTCACAATCTAGTAGTTACATTTGGAAATTTGGTTTTGGACATTTGGTTTGAGCGCAATCCTCAAACTTAGTTAAAAAAAGTCATTTAAGCCTTTTCACAGTGAGATCTACGCGATATGGCCGAGAAATGTAATTTTGATGTTAATTCCCAAACCGCTGCGCAGAAGTCAACTAAACTTCACTCAATAGTGTATTGTATAACAATCTAGTAGTTACATTTGGAAATTTGGTTCTAGGACATTTGGTTTGAGTGCAATCCTCAAAATTAGTTAAAAAAAAGTCATTTAAGCCTTTTCACAGTGAGATCTACGCGATATGGCCGAGAAATGTAATTTTGATGTTAACTCCCAAACCGCTGCGCAGAAGTCAAACAAACTTCACCCAATAGTGTATTGTATCACAATCTAGTAGTTTCATGTGGAAATTTGGTTCTAGGACATTTGATTTGAGCGCAATCCTCAAACTTAGTTAAAAAAAAAGTCATTTAAGCCTTTTCACAGTGAGATCTACGCGATATGGCCGAGAAATGTAATTTTGATGATAAATCCCAAACCGCTGCGCAGAAGTCAACCAAACTTCACCCAATAGTGTATTTTATCACAATCTAGTAGTAACATTTAGAAATTTAGTTCTAGGACATTTGGTTTGAGCGCAATCTTCAAACTTAATTAAAAAAAGTCATTTAAGCCTTTTCACAGTGAGATCTACGCGATATGGCCGAGAAATGTAATTTTGATGTTTACTCCCAAACCGCTGCGCAGAAGTCAACTAAACTTCACCCAGTAGTGTATTGTATCACAATCTAGTAGTTACATTTGGAAATTTGGTTCTAGGACATTTGGTTTGAGCGCAATCCTCAGACTTAGTTAAAAAAAGTCATTTAAGCCTTTTCACAGTGAGATCTACGCGATATGGCCGAGAAATGTAATTTTGATGTTAACTCCCAAACCGCTGTGCAGAAGTCAACCAAACTTCACTCAATAGTCTATTGTATCACAATCTAGTAGTTACATTTGGAAATTTGGTTCTAGGACATTTGGTTTGAGCGCAATCCTCACACTTAGTTAAAAAAAGTCATTTAAGCCTTTTCACAGTGAGATCTACGCGATATGGCCGAGAAATGTAATTTTGATGTTAACTCCCAAACCGCTGCGCAGAAGTCAACCAAACTTCACCCAATAGTGTATTGTATAACAATCTAGTAGTTACATTTGGAAATTTGGTTCTAGGACATTTGGTTTGAGCGCAATCCTCAAACTTAGTTAAAAAAAGTCATTTAAGCCTTTTCACAGTGAGATCTACGCGATATGGCCGAGAAATGTCATTTTGATGTTAACTCCCAAACCGCTGCGCAGAAGTCAACCAAACTTCACCCAATAGTGTATTGTATAACAATCTAGTAGTTACATTTGAAAATTTTGTTCTAGGACATTTGGTTTGAGCGCAATAATCAAACTTAATTAAAAAAGTCATTTAAGCCTTTTCACAGTGAGATCTATGCGATATGGCCGAGAAATGTAATTTTGATGTTAACTCCCAAACCGCTGCGCAGAAGTAAACCAAACTTCACCCAATAGTGTATTGTATCACAATCTAGTAGTTACATGTGGAAATTTGGTTCTAGGACATTTGATTTGAGCGCAATCCTCAAACTTAGTTTAAAAAAGTCATTTAAGCCTTTTCACAGTGAGATCTACGCGATATGGCCGAGAAATGTAATTTTGATGTTAATTCCCAAACCGCTGCGCAGAAGTCAACTAAACTTCACTCAATAGTGTATTGTATAACAACCTAGTAGTTACATTTGGAAATTTGGTTCTAGGACATTTGGTTTGAGTGCAATCCTCAAACTTAGTTAAAAAAAAGTCATTTAAGCCTTTTCACAGTGAGATCTACGCGATATGGCCGAGAAATGTAATTTTGATGTTAACTCCCAAACCGCTGCGCAGAAGTCAAACAAACTTCACCCAATAGTGTATTGTATCACAAACTAGTAGTTTCATGTGGAAATTTGGTTCTAGGACATTTGATTTGAGCGCAATCCTCAAACTTAGTTAAAAAAAAGTCATTTAAGCCTTTTCACAGTGAGATCTACGCGATATGGCCGAGAAATGTAATTTTGATGTTAACTCCCAAACCGCTGCGCAGGAGTCAACTAAACTTCACCCAATAGTGTATTGTATCACAATCTAGTAGTTACATTTGGAAATTTGGTTCTAGGACATTTGGTTTGAGCGCAATCGTCACACTTAGTTAAAAAAAGTCATTTAAGCCTTTTCACAGTGAGATCTACGTGATATGGCCGAGAAATGTAATTTTGATGTTAACTCCCAAACCGCTGCGCAGAAGTCAACCAAACTTCACCCAGTAGTGTATTGTATAACAATCTAGTAGTTACATTTGGAAATTTGGTTCTAGGACATTTGGTTTGAGCGCAATCCTCACACTTAGTTAAAAAAAGTCATTTAAGCCTTTTCACAGTGAGATCTACGCGATATGGCCGAGAAATGTAATTTTGATGTTAACTCCCAAACCGCTGCGCAGAAGTCAACCAAACTTCACATAATAGTGTATTGTATCACAATCTAGTAGTTACATTTGGAAATTTGGTTCTAGGACATTTGGTTTGAGTGCAATCCTCAAACTTAGTTAAAAAAAAGTCATTTAAGCCTTTTCACAGTGAGATCTACGCGATATGGCCGAGAAATGTAATTTTGATGTTAACTCCCAAACCGCTGCGCAGAAGTCAACTAAACTTCACCCAATAGTGTATTGTATCACAATCTAGTAGTTACATGTGGAAATTTGGTTCTAGGACATTTGATTTGAGCGCAATCCTCAAACTTAGGTCAAAAAAGCCATTTAAGCCTTTTCACAGTGAGATCTACGCGATATGGCCGAGAAATGTAATTTTGATGTTAACTCCCAAACCGCTGCGCAGAAGTCAACCAAACTTCACCCAATAGTGTATTGTATCACAATCTAGTAGTTACATTTGAAAATTTTGTTCTAGGACATTTGGTTTGAGCGCAATAATCAAACTTAATTAAAAAAGTCATTTAAGCCTTTTCACAGTGAGATCTATGCGATATGGCCGAGAAATGTAATTTTGATGTTAACTCCCAAACCGCTGCGCAGAAGTAAACCAAACTTCACCCAATAGTGTATTGTATCACAATCTAGTAGTTACATGTGGAAATTTGGTTCTAGGACATTTGGTTTGAGCGCAATCCTCAAACTTAGTTAAAAAAAGTCATTTAAGCCTTTTCACAGTGAGATCTACGCGATATGGCCGAGAAATGTAATTTTGATGTTAACTCCCAAACCGCTGCGCAGAAGTCAACCAAACTTCACCAAATAGTGTATTGTATCACAATCTAGTAGTTTCATGTGGAAATTTGGTTCTAGGACATTTGATTTGAGCGCAATCCTCAAACTTAGTTAAAAAAAGTCATTTAAGCCTTTTCACAGTGAGATCTACGCGATATGGCCGAGAAATGTCATTTTGATGTTAACTCCCAAACCGCTGCGCAGAAGTCAACCAAACTTCACCCAATAGTGTATTGTATAACAATCTAGTAGTTACATTTGAAAATTTTGTTCTAGGACATTTGGTTTGAGCGCAATAATCAAACTTAATTAAAAAAGTCATTTAAGCCTTTTCACAGTGAGATCTATGCGATATGGCCGAGAAATGTAATTTTGATGTTAACTCCCAAACCGCTGCGCAGAAGTAAACCAAACTTCACCCAATAGTGTATTGTATCACAATCTAGTAGTTACATGTGGAAATTTGGTTCTAGGACATTTGATTTGAGCGCAATCCTCAAACTTAGTTAAAAAAAGTCATTTAAGCCTTTTCACAGTGAGATCTACGCGATATGGCCGAGAAATGTAATTTTGATGTTAATTCCCAAACCGCTGCGCAGAAGTCAACTAAACTTCACTCAATAGTGTATTGTATAACAACCTAGTAGTTACATTTGGAAATTTGGTTCTAGGACATTTGGTTTGAGTGCAATCCTCAAACTTAGTTAAAAAAAAGTCATTTAAGCCTTTTCACAGTGAGATCTACGCGATATGGCCGAGAAATGTAATTTTGATGTTAACTCCCAAACCGCTGCGCAGAAGTCAAACAAACTTCACCCAATAGTGTATTGTATCACAAACTAGTAGTTTCATGTGGAAATTTGGTTCTAGGACATTTGATTTGAGCGCAATCCTCAAACTTAGTTAAAAAAAGGTCATTTAAGCCTTTTCACAGTGAGATCTACGCGATATGGCCGAGAAATGTCATTTTGATGTTAACTCCCAAACCGCTGCGCAGAAGTCAACCAAACTTCACCCAATAGTGTATTGTATAACAATCTAGTAGTTACATTTGAAAATTTTGTTCTAGGACATTTGGTTTGAGCGCAATAATCAAACTTAATTAAAAAAGTCATTTAAGCCTTTTCACAGTGAGATCTATGCGATATGGCCGAGAAATGTAATTTTGATGTTAACTCCCAAACCGCTGCGCAGAAGTAAACCAAACTTCACCCAATAGTGTATTGTATCACAATCTAGTAGTTACATGTGGAAATTTGGTTCTAGGACATTTGATTTGAGCGCAATCCTCAAACTTAGTTAAAAAAAGTCATTTAAGCCTTTTCACAGTGAGATCTACGCGATATGGCCGAGAAATGTAATTTTGATGTTAATTCCCAAACCGCTGCGCAGAAGTCAACTAAACTTCACTCAATAGTGTATTGTATAACAACCTAGTAGTTACATTTGGAAATTTGGTTCTAGGACATTTGGTTTGAGTGCAATCCTCAAACTTAGTTAAAAAAAAGTCATTTAAGCCTTTTCACAGTGAGATCTACGCGATATGGCCGAGAAATGTAATTTTGATGTTAACTCCCAAACCGCTGCGCAGAAGTCAAACAAACTTCACCCAATAGTGTATTGTATCACAAACTAGTAGTTTCATGTGGAAATTTGGTTCTAGGACATTTGATTTGAGCGCAATCCTCAAACTTAGTTAAAAAAAAGTCATTTAAGCCTTTTCACAGTGAGATCTACGCGATATGGCCGAGAAATGTAATTTTGATGTTAACTCCCAAACCGCTGCGCAGGAGTCAACTAAACTTCACCCAATAGTGTATTGTATCACAATCTAGTAGTTACATTTGGAAATTTGGTTCTAGGACATTTGGTTTGAGCGCAATCGTCACACTTAGTTAAAAAAAGTCATTTAAGCCTTTTCACAGTGAGATCTACGTGATATGGCCGAGAAATGTAATTTTGATGTTAACTCCCAAACCGCTGCGCAGAAGTCAACCAAACTTCACCCAGTAGTGTATTGTATAACAATCTAGTAGTTACATTTGGAAATTTGGTTCTAGGACATTTGGTTTGAGCGCAATCCTCACACTTAGTTAAAAAAAGTCATTTAAGCCTTTTCACAGTGAGATCTACGCGATATGGCCGAGAAATGTAATTTTGATGTTAACTCCCAAACCGCTGCGCAGAAGTCAACCAAACTTCACATAATAGTGTATTGTATCACAATCTAGTAGTTACATTTGGAAATTTGGTTCTAGGACATTTGGTTTGAGTGCAATCCTCAAACTTAGTTAAAAAAAAGTCATTTAAGCCTTTTCACAGTGAGATCTACGCGATATGGCCGAGAAATGTAATTTTGATGTTAACTCCCAAACCGCTGCGCAGAAGTCAACTAAACTTCACCCAATAGTGTATTGTATCACAATCTAGTAGTTACATGTGGAAATTTGGTTCTAGGACATTTGATTTGAGCGCAATCCTCAAACTTAGGTCAAAAAAGCCATTTAAGCCTTTTCACAGTGAGATCTACGCGATATGGCCGAGAAATGTAATTTTGATGTTAACTCCCAAACCGCTGCGCAGAAGTCAACCAAACTTCACCCAATAGTGTATTGTATCACAATCTAGTAGTTACATTTGAAAATTTTGTTCTAGGACATTTGGTTTGAGCGCAATAATCAAACTTAATTAAAAAAGTCATTTAAGCCTTTTCACAGTGAGATCTATGCGATATGGCCGAGAAATGTAATTTTGATGTTAACTCCCAAACCGCTGCGCAGAAGTAAACCAAACTTCACCCAATAGTGTATTGTATCACAATCTAGTAGTTACATGTGGAAATTTGGTTCTAGGACATTTGGTTTGAGCGCAATCCTCAAACTTAGTTAAAAAAAGTCATTTAAGCCTTTTCACAGTGAGATCTACGCGATATGGCCGAGAAATGTAATTTTGATGTTAACTCCCAAACCGCTGCGCAGAAGTCAACCAAACTTCACCAAATAGTGTATTGTATCACAATCTAGTAGTTTCATGTGGAAATTTGGTTCTAGGACATTTGATTTGAGCGCAATCCTCAAACTTAGTTAAAAAAAGTCATTTAAGCCTTTTCACAGTGAGATCTACGCGATATGGCCGAGAAATGTCATTTTGATGTTAACTCCCAAACCGCTGCGCAGAAGTCAACCAAACTTCACCCAATAGTGTATTGTATAACAATCTAGTAGTTACATTTGAAAATTTTGTTCTAGGACATTTGGTTTGAGCGCAATAATCAAACTTAATTAAAAAAGTCATTTAAGCCTTTTCACAGTGAGATCTATGCGATATGGCCGAGAAATGTAATTTTGATGTTAACTCCCAAACCGCTGCGCAGAAGTAAACCAAACTTCACCCAATAGTGTATTGTATCACAATCTAGTAGTTACATGTGGAAATTTGGTTCTAGGACATTTGATTTGAGCGCAATCCTCAAACTTAGTTAAAAAAAGTCATTTAAGCCTTTTCACAGTGAGATCTACGCGATATGGCCGAGAAATGTAATTTTGATGTTAATTCCCAAACCGCTGCGCAGAAGTCAACTAAACTTCACTCAATAGTGTATTGTATAACAACCTAGTAGTTACATTTGGAAATTTGGTTCTAGGACATTTGGTTTGAGTGCAATCCTCAAACTTAGTTAAAAAAAAGTCATTTAAGCCTTTTCACAGTGAGATCTACGCGATATGGCCGAGAAATGTAATTTTGATGTTAACTCCCAAACCGCTGCGCAGAAGTCAAACAAACTTCACCCAATAGTGTATTGTATCACAAACTAGTAGTTTCATGTGGAAATTTGGTTCTAGGACATTTGATTTGAGCGCAATCCTCAAACTTAGTTAAAAAAAAGTCATTTAAGCCTTTTCACAGTGAGATCTACGCGATATGGCCGAGAAATGTAATTTTGATGTTAACTCCCAAACCGCTGCGCAGGAGTCAACTAAACTTCACCCAATAGTGTATTGTATCACAATCTAGTAGTTACATTTGGAAATTTGGTTCTAGGACATTTGGTTTGAGCGCAATCGTCACACTTAGTTAAAAAAAGTCATTTAAGCCTTTTCACAGTGAGATCTACGTGATATGGCCGAGAAATGTAATTTTGATGTTAACTCCCAAACCGCTGCGCAGAAGTCAACCAAACTTCACCCAGTAGTGTATTGTATAACAATCTAGTAGTTACATTTGGAAATTTGGTTCTAGGACATTTGGTTTGAGCGCAATCCTCACACTTAGTTAAAAAAAGTCATTTAAGCCTTTTCACAGTGAGATCTACGCGATATGGCCGAGAAATGTAATTTTGATGTTAACTCCCAAACCGCTGCGCAGAAGTCAACCAAACTTCACATAATAGTGTATTGTATCACAATCTAGTAGTTACATTTGGAAATTTGGTTCTAGGACATTTGGTTTGAGCGCAATCCTCAAACTTAGTTAAAAAAGTCATTTAAGCCTTTTCACAGTGAGATCTACGCGATATGGCCGAGAAATGTAATTTTGATGTTAACTCCCAAACCGCTGCGCAGAAGTCAACTAAACTTCACCCAATAGTGTATTGTATCACAATCTAGTAGTTACATTTGGAAATTTGGTTCTAGGACATTTGGTTTGAGTGCAATCCTCAAACTTAGTTAAAAAAGTCATTTAAGCCTTTTCACAGTGAGATCTACGCGATATGGCCGAGAAATGTAATTTTGATGTTAACTCCCAAACCGCTGCGCAGAAGTCAACTAAACTTCACCCAATAGTGTATTGTATCACAATCTAGTAGTTACATTTTGAAATTTGGTTCTAGGACATTTGGTTTGAGCACAATCCTCAAACTTATTTTAAAAAAAGTTATTTAAGCCTTTTCACAGTGAGATCTACGCGATATGGCCGAGAAATGTAATTTTGATGTTAACTCCCAAACCGCTGCGCAGAAAACCAAACTTCACCCAATAGTGTATTGTATCACAATCTAGTAGTTACATGTGGAAATTTGGTTCTAGGACATTTGATTTGAGCGCAATCCTCAAACTTAGGTCAAAAAAGCCATTTAAGCCTTTTCACAGTGAGATCTACGCGATATGGCCGAGAAATGTAATTTTGATGTTAACTCCCAAACCGCTGCGCAGAAGTCAACCAAACTTCACCCAATAGTGTATTGTATCACAATCTAGTAGTTACATGTGGAAATTTGGTTCTAGGACATTTGATTTGAGCGCAATCCTCAAACTTAGGTCAAAAAAGCCATTTAAGCCTTTTCACAGTGAGATCTACGCGATATGGCCGAGAAATGTAATTTTGATGTTAACTCCCAAACCGCTGCGCAGAAGTCAACCAAACTTCACCCAATAGTGTATTGTATCACAATCTAGTAGTTACATTTGAAAATTTTGTTCTAGGACATTTGGTTTGAGCGCAATAATCAAACTTAATTAAAAAAGTCATTTAAGCCTTTTCACAGTGAGATCTATGCGATATGGCCGAGAAATGTAATTTTGATGTTAACTCCCAAACCGCTGCGCAGAAGTAAACCAAACTTCACCCAATAGTGTATTGTATCACAATCTAGTAGTTACATGTGGAAATTTGGTTCTAGGACATTTGGTTTGAGCGCAATCCTCAAACTTAGTTAAAAAAAGTCATTTAAGCCTTTTCACAGTGAGATCTACGCGATATGGCCGAGAAATGTAATTTTGATGTTAACTCCCAAACCGCTGCGCAGAAGTCAACCAAACTTCACCAAATAGTGTATTGTATCACAATCTAGTAGTTTCATGTGGAAATTTGGTTCTAGGACATTTGATTTGAGCGCAATCCTCAAACTTAGTTAAAAAAAGTCATTTAAGCCTTTTCACAGTGAGATCTACGCGATATGGCCGAGAAATGTCATTTTGATGTTAACTCCCAAACCGCTGCGCAGAAGTCAACCAAACTTCACCCAATAGTGTATTGTATAACAATCTAGTAGTTACATTTGAAAATTTTGTTCTAGGACATTTGGTTTGAGCGCAATAATCAAACTTAATTAAAAAAGTCATTTAAGCCTTTTCACAGTGAGATCTATGCGATATGGCCGAGAAATGTAATTTTGATGTTAACTCCCAAACCGCTGCGCAGAAGTAAACCAAACTTCACCCAATAGTGTATTGTATCACAATCTAGTAGTTACATGTGGAAATTTGGTTCTAGGACATTTGATTTGAGCGCAATCCTCAAACTTAGTTAAAAAAAGTCATTTAAGCCTTTTCACAGTGAGATCTACGCGATATGGCCGAGAAATGTAATTTTGATGTTAATTCCAAAACCGCTGCGCAGAAGTCAACTAAACTTCACTCAATAGTGTATTGTATAACAACCTAGTAGTTACATTTGGAAATTTGGTTCTAGGACATTTGGTTTGAGTGCAATCCTCAAACTTAGTTAAAAAAAAGTCATTTAAGCCTTTTCACAGTGAGATCTACGCGATATGGCCGAGAAATGTAATTTTGATGTTAACTCCCAAACCGCTGCGCAGAAGTCAAACAAACTTCACCAAATAGTGTATTGTATCACAATCTAGTAGTTTCATGTGGAAATTTGGTTCTAGGACATTTGATTTGAGCGCAATCCTCAAACTTAGTTAAAAAAAGTCATTTAAGCCTTTTCACAGTGAGATCTACGCGATATGGCCGAGAAATGTCATTTTGATGTTAACTCCCAAACCGCTGCGCAGAAGTCAACCAAACTTCACCCAATAGTGTATTGTATAACAATCTAGTAGTTACATTTGAAAATTTTGTTCTAGGACATTTGGTTTGAGCGCAATAATCAAACTTAATTAAAAAAGTCATTTAAGCCTTTTCACAGTGAGATCTATGCGATATGGCCGAGAAATGTAATTTTGATGTTAACTCCCAAACCGCTGCGCAGAAGTAAACCAAACTTCACCCAATAGTGTATTGTATCACAATCTAGTAGTTACATGTGGAAATTTGGTTCTAGGACATTTGATTTGAGCGCAATCCTCAAACTTAGTTAAAAAAAGTCATTTAAGCCTTTTCACAGTGAGATCTACGCGATATGGCCGAGAAATGTAATTTTGATGTTAATTCCCAAACCGCTGCGCAGAAGTCAACTAAACTTCACTCAATAGTGTATTGTATAACAACCTAGTAGTTACATTTTGAAATTTGGTTCTAGGACATTTGGTTTGAGTGCAATCCTCAAACTTAGTTAAAAAAAAGTCATTTAAGCCTTTTCACAGTGAGATCTACGCGATATGGCCGAGAAATGTAAATTTGATGTTAACTCCCAAACCGCTGCGCAGAAGTCAAACAAACTTCACCCAATAGTGTATTGTATCACAAACTAGTAGTTTCATGTGGAAATTTGGTTCTAGGACATTTGATTTGAGCGCAATCCTCAAACTTAGTTAAAAAAAAGTCATTTAAGCCTTTTCACAGTGAGATCTACGCGATATGGCCGAGAAATGTAATTTTGATGTTAACTCCCAAACCGCTGCGCAGAAGTCAACCAAACTTCACCCAATAGTGTATTGTATCACAATCTAGTAGTTACATTTGGAAATTTGGTTCTAGGACATTTGGTTTGAGTGCAATCCTCAAACTTAGTTAAAAAAGTCATTTAAGCCTTTTCACAGTGAGATCTACGCGATATGGCCGAGAAATGTAATTTTGATGTTAACTCCCAAACCGCTGCGCAGAAGTCAACTAAACTTCACCCAATAGTGTATTGTATCACAATCTAGTAGTTACATTTTGAAATTTGGTTCTAGGACATTTGGTTTGAGCACAATCCTCAAACTTATTTTAAAAAAAGTTATTTAAGCCTTTTCACAGTGAGATCTACGCGATATGGCCGAGAAATGTAATTTTGATGTTAACTCCCAAACCGCTGCGCAGAAAACCAAACTTCACCCAATAGTGTATTGTATCACAATCTAGTAGTTACATGTGGAAATTTGGTTCTAGGACATTTGATTTGAGCGCAATCCTCAAACTTAGGTCAAAAAAGCCATTTAAGCCTTTTCACAGTGAGATCTACGCGATATGGCCGAGAAATGTAATTTTGATGTTAACTCCCAAACCGCTGCGCAGAAGTCAACCAAACTTCACCCAATAGTGTATTGTATCACAATCTAGTAGTTACATGTGGAAATTTGGTTCTAGGACATTTGATTTGAGCGCAATCCTCAAACTTAGGTCAAAAAAGCCATTTAAGCCTTTTCACAGTGAGATCTACGCGATATGGCCGAGAAATGTAATTTTGATGTTAACTCCCAAACCGCTGCGCAGAAGTCAACCAAACTTCACCCAATAGTGTATTGTATCACAATCTAGTAGTTACATTTGAAAATTTTGTTCTAGGACATTTGGTTTGAGCGCAATAATCAAACTTAATTAAAAAAGTCATTTAAGCCTTTTCACAGTGAGATCTATGCGATATGGCCGAGAAATGTAATTTTGATGTTAACTCCCAAACCGCTGCGCAGAAGTAAACCAAACTTCACCCAATAGTGTATTGTATCACAATCTAGTAGTTACATGTGGAAATTTGGTTCTAGGACATTTGGTTTGAGCGCAATCCTCAAACTTAGTTAAAAAAAGTCATTTAAGCCTTTTCACAGTGAGATCTACGCGATATGGCCGAGAAATGTAATTTTGATGTTAACTCCCAAACCGCTGCGCAGAAGTCAACCAAACTTCACCAAATAGTGTATTGTATCACAATCTAGTAGTTTCATGTGGAAATTTGGTTCTAGGACATTTGATTTGAGCGCAATCCTCAAACTTAGTTAAAAAAAGTCATTTAAGCCTTTTCACAGTGAGATCTACGCGATATGGCCGAGAAATGTCATTTTGATGTTAACTCCCAAACCGCTGCGCAGAAGTCAACCAAACTTCACCCAATAGTGTATTGTATAACAATCTAGTAGTTACATTTGAAAATTTTGTTCTAGGACATTTGGTTTGAGCGCAATAATCAAACTTAATTAAAAAAGTCATTTAAGCCTTTTCACAGTGAGATCTATGCGATATGGCCGAGAAATGTAATTTTGATGTTAACTCCCAAACCGCTGCGCAGAAGTAAACCAAACTTCACCCAATAGTGTATTGTATCACAATCTAGTAGTTACATGTGGAAATTTGGTTCTAGGACATTTGATTTGAGCGCAATCCTCAAACTTAGTTAAAAAAAGTCATTTAAGCCTTTTCACAGTGAGATCTACGCGATATGGCCGAGAAATGTAATTTTGATGTTAATTCCCAAACCGCTGCGCAGAAGTCAACTAAACTTCACTCAATAGTGTATTGTATAACAACCTAGTAGTTACATTTGGAAATTTGGTTCTAGGACATTTGGTTTGAGTGCAATCCTCAAACTTAGTTAAAAAAAAGTCATTTAAGCCTTTTCACAGTGAGATCTACGCGATATGGCCGAGAAATGTAATTTTGATGTTAACTCCCAAACCGCTGCGCAGAAGTCAAACAAACTTCACCAAATAGTGTATTGTATCACAATCTAGTAGTTTCATGTGGAAATTTGGTTCTAGGACATTTGATTTGAGCGCAATCCTCAAACTTAGTTAAAAAAAGTCATTTAAGCCTTTTCACAGTGAGATCTACGCGATATGGCCGAGAAATGTCATTTTGATGTTAACTCCCAAACCGCTGCGCAGAAGTCAACCAAACTTCACCCAATAGTGTATTGTATAACAATCTAGTAGTTACATTTGAAAATTTTGTTCTAGGACATTTGGTTTGAGCGCAATAATCAAACTTAATTAAAAAAGTCATTTAAGCCTTTTCACAGTGAGATCTATGCGATATGGCCGAGAAATGTAATTTTGATGTTAACTCCCAAACCGCTGCGCAGAAGTAAACCAAACTTCACCCAATAGTGTATTGTATCACAATCTAGTAGTTACATGTGGAAATTTGGTTCTAGGACATTTGATTTGAGCGCAATCCTCAAACTTAGTTAAAAAAAGTCATTTAAGCCTTTTCACAGTGAGATCTACGCGATATGGCCGAGAAATGTAATTTTGATGTTAATTCCCAAACCGCTGCGCAGAAGTCAACTAAACTTCACTCAATAGTGTATTGTATAACAACCTAGTAGTTACATTTTGAAATTTGGTTCTAGGACATTTGGTTTGAGTGCAATCCTCAAACTTAGTTAAAAAAAAGTCATTTAAGCCTTTTCACAGTGAGATCTACGCGATATGGCCGAGAAATGTAAATTTGATGTTAACTCCCAAACCGCTGCGCAGAAGTCAAACAAACTTCACCCAATAGTGTATTGTATCACAAACTAGTAGTTTCATGTGGAAATTTGGTTCTAGGACATTTGATTTGAGCGCAATCCTCAAACTTAGTTAAAAAAAAGTCATTTAAGCCTTTTCACAGTGAGATCTACGCGATATGGCCGAGAAATGTAATTTTGATGTTAACTCCCAAACCGCTGCGCAGAAGTCAACCAAACTTCACCCAATAGTGTATTGTATCACAATCTAGTAGTTACATGTGGAAATTTGGTTCTAGGACATTTGGTTTGAGCGCAATCCTCAAACTTAGTTAAAAAAAGTCATTTAAGCCTTTTCACAGTGAGATCTACGCGATATGGCCGAGAAATGTAATTTTGATGTTAACTCCCAAACCGCTGCGCAGAAGTCAACCAAACTTCACCAAATAGTCTATTGTTTCACAATCTAGTAGTTACATTTGGAAATTTGGTTTTGGACATTTGGTTTGAGCGCAATCCTCAAACTTAGTTAAAAAAAGTCATTTAAGCCTTTTCACAGTGAGATCTACGCGATATGGCCGAGAAATGTAATTTTGATGTTAATTCCCAAACCGCTGCGCAGAAGTCAACTAAACTTCACTCAATAGTGTATTGTATAACAATCTAGTAGTTACATTTGGAAATTTGGTTCTAGGACATTTGGTTTGAGTGCAATCCTCAAAATTAGTTAAAAAAAAGTCATTTAAGCCTTTTCACAGTGAGATCTACGCGATATGGCCGAGAAATGTAATTTTGATGTTAACTCCCAAACCGCTGCGCAGAAGTCAAACAAACTTCACCCAATAGTGTATTGTATCACAATCTAGTAGTTTCATGTGGAAATTTGGTTCTAGGACATTTGATTTGAGCGCAATCCTCAAACTTAGTTAAAAAAAAAGTCATTTAAGCCTTTTCACAGTGAGATCTACGCGATATGGCCGAGAAATGTAATTTTGATGATAAATCCCAAACCGCTGCGCAGAAGTCAACCAAACTTCACCCAATAGTGTATTTTATCACAATCTAGTAGTAACATTTAGAAATTTAGTTCTAGGACATTTGGTTTGAGCGCAATCTTCAAACTTAATTAAAAAAAGTCATTTAAGCCTTTTCACAGTGAGATCTACGCGATATGGCCGAGAAATGTAATTTTGATGTTTACTCCCAAACCGCTGCGCAGAAGTCAACTAAACTTCACCCAGTAGTGTATTGTATCACAATCTAGTAGTTACATTTGGAAATTTGGTTCTAGGACATTTGGTTTGAGCGCAATCCTCACACTTAGTTAAAAAAAGTCATTTAAGCCTTTTCACAGTGAGATCTACGCGATATGGCCGAGAAATGTAATTTTGATGTTAACTCCCAAACCGCTGTGCAGAAGTCAACCAAACTTCACTCAATAGTCTATTGTATCACAATCTAGTAGTTACATTTGGAAATTTGGTTCTAGGACATTTGGTTTGAGCGCAATCCTCACACTTAGTTAAAAAAAGTCATTTAAGCCTTTTCACAGTGAGATCTACGCGATATGGCCGAGAAATGTAATTTTGATGTTAACTCCCAAACCGCTGCGCAGAAGTCAACCAAACTTCACCCAATAGTGTATTGTATAACAATCTAGTAGTTACATTTGGAAATTTGGTTCTAGGACATTTGGTTTGAGCGCAATCCTCAAACTTAGTTAAAAAAAGTCATTTAAGCCTTTTCACAGTGAGATCTACGCGATATGGCCGAGAAATGTCATTTTGATGTTAACTCCCAAACCGCTGCGCAGAAGTCAACCAAACTTCACCCAATAGTGTATTGTATAACAATCTAGTAGTTACATTTGAAAATTTTGTTCTAGGACATTTGGTTTGAGCGCAATAATCAAACTTAATTAAAAAAGTCATTTAAGCCTTTTCACAGTGAGATCTATGCGATATGGCCGAGAAATGTAATTTTGATGTTAACTCCCAAACCGCTGCGCAGAAGTAAACCAAACTTCACCCAATAGTGTATTGTATCACAATCTAGTAGTTACATGTGGAAATTTGGTTCTAGGACATTTGATTTGAGCGCAATCCTCAAACTTAGTTAAAAAAAGTCATTTAAGCCTTTTCACAGTGAGATCTACGCGATATGGCCGAGAAATGTAATTTTGATGTTAATTCCCAAACCGCTGCGCAGAAGTCAACTAAACTTCACTCAATAGTGTATTGTATAACAACCTAGTAGTTACATTTGGAAATTTGGTTCTAGGACATTTGGTTTGAGTGCAATCCTCAAACTTAGTTAAAAAAAAGTCATTTAAGCCTTTTCACAGTGAGATCTACGCGATATGGCCGAGAAATGTAATTTTGATGTTAACTCCCAAACCGCTGCGCAGAAGTCAAACAAACTTCACCCAATAGTGTATTGTATCACAAACTAGTAGTTTCATGTGGAAATTTGGTTCTAGGACATTTGATTTGAGCGCAATCCTCAAACTTAGTTAAAAAAAAGTCATTTAAGCCTTTTCACAGTGAGATCTACGCGATATGGCCGAGAAATGTAATTTTGATGTTAACTCCCAAACCGCTGCGCAGGAGTCAACTAAACTTCACCCAATAGTGTATTGTATCACAATCTAGTAGTTACATTTGGAAATTTGGTTCTAGGACATTTGGTTTGAGCGCAATCGTCACACTTAGTTAAAAAAAGTCATTTAAGCCTTTTCACAGTGAGATCTACGTGATATGGCCGAGAAATGTAATTTTGATGTTAACTCCCAAACCGCTGCGCAGAAGTCAACCAAACTTCACCCAGTAGTGTATTGTATAACAATCTAGTAGTTACATTTGGAAATTTGGTTCTAGGACATTTGGTTTGAGCGCAATCCTCACACTTAGTTAAAAAAAGTCATTTAAGCCTTTTCACAGTGAGATCTACGCGATATGGCCGAGAAATGTAATTTTGATGTTAACTCCCAAACCGCTGCGCAGAAGTCAACCAAACTTCACATAATAGTGTATTGTATCACAATCTAGTAGTTACATTTGGAAATTTGGTTCTAGGACATTTGGTTTGAGTGCAATCCTCAAACTTAGTTAAAAAAAAGTCATTTAAGCCTTTTCACAGTGAGATCTACGCGATATGGCCGAGAAATGTAATTTTGATGTTAACTCCCAAACCGCTGCGCAGAAGTCAACTAAACTTCACCCAATAGTGTATTGTATCACAATCTAGTAGTTACATGTGGAAATTTGGTTCTAGGACATTTGATTTGAGCGCAATCCTCAAACTTAGGTCAAAAAAGCCATTTAAGCCTTTTCACAGTGAGATCTACGCGATATGGCCGAGAAATGTAATTTTGATGTTAACTCCCAAACCGCTGCGCAGAAGTCAACCAAACTTCACCCAATAGTGTATTGTATCACAATCTAGTAGTTACATTTGAAAATTTTGTTCTAGGACATTTGGTTTGAGCGCAATAATCAAACTTAATTAAAAAAGTCATTTAAGCCTTTTCACAGTGAGATCTATGCGATATGGCCGAGAAATGTAATTTTTATGTTAACTCCCAAACCGCTGCGCAGAAGTAAACCAAACTTCACCCAATAGTGTATTGTATCACAATCTAGTAGTTACATGTGGAAATTTGGTTCTAGGACATTTGGTTTGAGCGCAATCCTCAAACTTAGTTAAAAAAAGTCATTTAAGCCTTTTCACAGTGAGATCTACGCGATATGGCCGAGAAATGTAATTTTGATGTTAACTCCCAAACCGCTGTGCAGAAGTCAACCAAACTTCACTCAATAGTCTATTGTATCACAATCTAGTAGTTACATTTGGAAATTTGGTTCTAGGACATTTGGTTTGAGCGCAATCCTCACACTTAGTTAAAAAAAGTCATTTAAGCCTTTTCACAGTGAGATCTACGCGATATGGCCGAGAAATGTAATTTTGATGTTAACTCCCAAACCGCTGCGCAGAAGTCAACCAAACTTCACCCAATAGTGTATTGTATAACAATCTAGTAGTTACATTTGGAAATTTGGTTCTAGGACATTTGGTTTGAGCGCAATCCTCAAACTTAGTTAAAAAAAGTCATTTAAGCCTTTTCACAGTGAGATCTACGCGATATGGCCGAGAAATGTCATTTTGATGTTAACTCCCAAACCGCTGCGCAGAAGTCAACCAAACTTCACCCAATAGTGTATTGTATAACAATCTAGTAGTTACATTTGAAAATTTTGTTCTAGGACATTTGGTTTGAGCGCAATAATCAAACTTAGTTAAAAAAGTCATTTAAGCCTTTTCACAGTGAGATCTACGCGATATGGCCGAGAAATGAAATTTTGATGATAAATCCCAAACCGCTGCGCAGAAGTCAACCAAACTTCACCCAATAGTGTATTTTATCACAATCTAGTAGTAACATTTAGAAATTTAGTTCTAGGACATTTGGTTTGAGCGCAATCTTCAAACTTAATTAAAAAAAGTCATTTAAGCCTTTTCACAGTGAGATCTACGCGATATGGCCGAGAAATGTAATTTTGATGTTTACTCCCAAACCGCTGCGCAGAAGTCAACTAAACTTCACCCAGTAGTGTATTGTATCACAATCTAGTAGTTACATTTGGAAATTTGGTTCTAGGACATTTGGTTTGAGCGCAATCCTCACACTTAGTTAAAAAAAGTCATTTAAGCCTTTTCACAGTGAGATCTACGCGATATGGCCGAGAAATGTAATTTTGATGTTAACTCCCAAACCGCTGTGCAGAAGTCAACCAAACTTCACTCAATAGTCTATTGTATCACAATCTAGTAGTTACATTTGGAAATTTGGTTCTAGGACATTTGGTTTGAGCGCAATCCTCACACTTAGTTAAAAAAAGTCATTTAAGCCTTTTCACAGTGAGATCTACGCGATATGGCCGAGAAATGTAATTTTGATGTTAACTCCCAAACCGCTGCGCAGAAGTCAACCAAACTTCACCCAATAGTGTATTGTATAACAATCTAGTAGTTACATTTGGAAATTTGGTTCTAGGACATTTGGTTTGAGCGCAATCCTCAAACTTAGTTAAAAAAAGTCATTTAAGCCTTTTCACAGTGAGATCTACGCGATATGGCCGAGAAATGTCATTTTGATGTTAACTCCCAAACCGCTGCGCAGAAGTCAACCAAACTTCACCCAATAGTGTATTGTATAACAATCTAGTAGTTACATTTGAAAATTTTGTTCTAGGACATTTGGTTTGAGCGCAATAATCAAACTTAATTAAAAAAGTCATTTAAGCCTTTTCACAGTGAGATCTATGCGATATGGCCGAGAAATGTAATTTTGATGTTAACTCCCAAACCGCTGCGCAGAAGTAAACCAAACTTCACCCAATAGTGTATTGTATCACAATCTAGTAGTTACATGTGGAAATTTGGTTCTAGGACATTTGATTTGAGCGCAATCCTCAAACTTAGTTAAAAAAAGTCATTTAAGCCTTTTCACAGTGAGATCTACGCGATATGGCCGAGAAATGTAATTTTGATGTTAATTCCCAAACCGCTGCGCAGAAGTCAACTAAACTTCACTCAATAGTGTATTGTATAACAACCTAGTAGTTACATTTGGAAATTTGGTTCTAGGACATTTGGTTTGAGTGCAATCCTCAAACTTAGTTAAAAAAAAGTCATTTAAGCCTTTTCA